>NC_056751.1:75391680-75691680 GCF_019279795.1 Protopterus annectens | reverse complement strand
AGGTGTGTTAACCATGACAACCCAATAACAGTCAGTGCGTTTAGCATTTCTAGTTCAAATGTAGCCACTCCCATAGTAATGCTACCTTAGAACTGTTTAATTGCCACAGGGAATGATGCCTCATTTTTAAAATTGACTCGGTCACACCATTTGCTTCTAACACTGCCTTTGCAAAGAATGGCATATGTCCTAGCTGAAAGTCATTCTGCATGGCCTCATCAAACTCTTTGCTTGGTGACTGCTACAGCTTCTGCCTTTTTGGCTTGCTAGTACTTAGTGAAATCTGCCTGTCACATTAATATTTCATCGAAGGCCTGTTTCTTTAACTTGATGGTTTCCTCACTACTAGTGCCCATCAGTAAGTCATTAGGTTACCAGTATGACATAAGCACTGTCCACCTTTTGACATTGATGTTTGCTGACACTTCAGCTACTACTACTGAGGTACTGAAGGGTGCCAGTTAAACTCCTTGTCCCTGACTTCAGCAATGCATGAGAGAAGCTATTCTTGTGGTGGGATGCTCCTTGCATATAAAAAGCCAACAAATGAACCTATTGAAACTACCACCTCTTACAAATATCCAGGCATTTGATTCCCCCCCAGTCCATGAACTTCCAAATACAGACAATTTAAACCAAGTTTAAAATTAATAACCTACTGTGACGATGTGAGGTGTTGCCATCTATGCCAGGGAGAATATGGTAGTGCATGTGTAACATATGCCAGCATAGTTAGCTGGAGTTTTGTAAAAAAGTTTGTGTCATTTGACTATCACACTGACTTGACAGATACTTGTGTTAAAATGTATCAGCAGTGCTATTATAACTGACTAAATTTATATGTTTAAACCAAGAATTCCGGAAGGGAAGAGTAGAAGTTTTTGAAATTGCTCTATAATTTTCAAATACTGCAACAGATCTTAACAAATCTCTGAGTGTGTATTGTACCATGATCAGGTGATCAAATGTGATGTCATTCTACAATCAGCACTGAAAGGATGGAACTCTCACAGCAGTTTGTTTTGTTTTCTTTGATACCTGATATAAAGATCTATGTCAATTATCACAGTTAGTTCACTTCTGTGCAGTTCATTTCAGTTAGTTTGAAGCTCATTGCCTTGCCTTGTGGAAGTAAGCATCCCAGCATCTAACCTTGCCTTGCTGTATTAATTAAGTTAGCTAGGGAAAAGTTCTTCTTTAGACAGTCAGGAAATGCAGCAATGGTTTCCTAATAGAAATAGAGTTGTTTTCACACATCGTATTAGGCTCTGGGAGCAAGGAGGAATTAATTTTCCTGACATAGAAACCTACATTAAAGCTTCTATATTCAAAATTATTATAAACTGCATAGATCCAAATTACTCCTCTAGTTGGAAATAATTACATTTTATTATTGTTTTAAATGAAAAATCCTTTACTAAAAAACTTTCCGCTGTCTGATTAATCTAATAAGTTATGGCATCTCTTATGTATTAGCTTACAATACAACATGATAAACCTACTAAACTAAACTTTATCAATTCTACAACATGATAAAACCTACTAAACTAAACTTTATCAATTCTATTTTCAATTGTTTTAGAAAATTTGTTAATGTTACTATAGATATCAAACTCTGGTTTTAGTTATTAATACCTTTCAGTATTACAAAAAATTTCTTCAACAAGGTACATAAGAATGTTTTTACTTCTTAGGAATCCAAACATTTCATTTGTTGGCAGCATTGTATGAACAACCAAAAAGTTGCAGATATTCAGTATATAATGTCATCTTATGAACTGTTACCATTAGACTGGCTAATGCTTCAAAGTATTTTAACATATTCCCAAGATCTGTGTAGAATCATCAATAATTCTCCCATTAAGGATAGACCTAAATTTATAAAATATTTATTTGATATAATTTATAATAATCATAATATGGAAAACATTATCTCAAGATTGTATAAAATTTTAATAACCTATAAAAGAAAACCTCAACAAAATTATTGGCATTTTATCACTAAAGAGCATTCATTAAGTCTTTCCCTGAAGAGTAAAACTGATATCTTATTATCTGTCAAAATTAACATCTAACACAATTTTGGAAAAGTTATGCATGGAAATTTGTGCATAGAGCCTTTTTTTACACCTAATAAGTTAGCCAAGATTAGTTCTTTTAGTAATCTTACTTGGAGATGTTTACAAATATGCAAAGCAGATTGGATACGTATTTTGTATGATTGTGTTACTGTTAAAAAATTTTGGGGAGATGTCAATAATTTCTTACAAGCTATATTTACAGATTTGTTTGTATTATCCAAAGCTCTAATTCTGTTGAATGTAAAAGAAGAACCAGACATGAAGAATAGTAATTTGTATTTATTATGGACAATACTAGCAGTTGCTAGGAAATGTATTTCCAGAAAGTGGAAGTCCAACTCCGCTCCTTCTGCTGAAGACTTATTAACTTTACTGAATGAAACAGCATTGATGGAGATTAAAACTAAAGAACTAAGGATATATCCTAAATTATGGACTAATAATCCTCGGAGAAAGATTTGATACTTTACAAAAGAACTACATATTTTCCTGAGGGGAAAAAAACATGTTTATTATTTATATAGATTTGAACCAGATTGGTTTCTTTCATAGTTTTATTTTCAGGACAAATGTAAATAATGTACATTGTTATAAATAATGTTTTGTTTAAACTATTAAAAAAATCTTATTCAAGATATTTGTTTTTCTCTTTAAGGAAAACAATCTTTTGAGTAAAAAAAAAGGAAATACAGTGAGATAAGTTAAGTATTGTTTTTCTGCATCTGTTTGAATCTGCCAACTGTGTTATTTTTATTTCTCCTGTGATTGAAACTCTGGTGTTTATTGTACTTAGCTATTTAGTATGCTCATGTTTGCTATTTTATTATTTATTATTAAATATGTTTATACCTTTCATTGTGGCAAGTCTTTTAGAGAATACTTTTAATGTCTTGTGAGTACTTGTGCTTATTTTAGTGACACCTTGACCACTCTGAAAAGCCTTGCTGCTTTGGTTACACTCTACCATTTATATTAGTATTGATTTTATTCAGTATAATTAGATACACTTGTAAGAGCCTGAGAGTGGTTGACTGGTAGCAACATGGTTACCTTATAGTCTGGGCAGAAGGAGTACAGCTAGTAAATCTATACCAACCTTTCCCAGGTGTGTGTGTGTGTGTGTGTGTGTGTGTGTGTGTGTGTGTGTGTGTGTGTGTGTGTGTGTGTGTGTGTGAAAATCAAATACCCAGGTGTGGGTGTGTCAGCTACTTGGAACTGGGACATAGTGTTCCAAAATATGTCTTGTTTGGGATCTGGAGAGACAAACAGTCCAGTCCCAGGTCTGGTGCATGTTCCCTGTGTGCTCTTGAGGGAAATAGTGCTTAATGCTGAGAGCTGAATCTGAAAATACTGTGTAAATTCATTCCTTTTCTTAGTGACCATCTCTCACCGGTGTCCGTGATGAATATTGATTCTCCTTGATTACTGGCCCAGAGTAAAGAGGCCATCACACCTACTAAAAAATAATCACCTACTATTTTGGGCCAGGGAATTTTCTTATTTCCTCTCCTCCAGAGAAAGAAGAGCATTTGGTAAGGGAATCCTACTACAGCTTGACTATGACCTACCACTAATTGCAACCCCAGAATACAAGTCCATATTAACAAAATTTACTGTTTTGTTATGATGAGTAGCCATTTACCAACAGATTGATTTCTTAGCCACCTTACTTCTATCTGAGCTTTTATATTTTGACAGATTTACCACTCTAGTTGCTCACTTCCATTTAGACTTGCATCCTAAGAAATGAAGTAAACTGAGGCCCAGTACTACAAACACCCAGACTCATTTTTACTGCATTAAGGACAGCTTTTCTTGTTTTTCCTTTGCATTCTTTGCCCCACTACCTGCCAACCATTAACGTTGTCCATGCTTGTTATCCCATTATGTCTTTCCACAGGGCATGAGCTGACTGAGAGGGGTTATCATCCTGGCAGCAATCAGCAGTGGTTCAGTTTTTTTCTGTTTTTCCCATTCCTAATGAGGCACTCACTTGGTGAGGCACCATGGAAGGAACATGCAGTGCACTGACAATGGAGTATGTCCCCTCACTTCCACAAAGTGAGCTTCATTCATGTATCCCTGCCCTACCCCTTGCAGTATGAGCAGTGGTCTCTCAGGTCTCCAACAGTGAGATTGCAACTCCGTGCATGCTTCTGAGTGTATGCAAACCCACCCTCTCCTTGGAAGAGGCAAGAAGACCATGCCCCTTCACTTCTTTTCCTCCCTGACTAACTAATTCACTACCAGGGCCACTAATGGAAATGTCACCAGAAATGTTTATGATTTGCAGGACCTTCTATTTTCATATTTGTTCTTCATATCATTTTGAGTTAGCACTCTTAGCAGGCAATACATTCTGACTGTGATTCTACAGTTTACTAGGTAACTTGGCCTGATCTCACTTAGTCTAAGTACCCATGAGCTGTGTTTTCATGTATAATTGTAGCATCTGAGAAAGTAATATGCATATTGAACCTGTGCTTAGCAAAAAAAAAAATGTTCATGTATGACTACCAAATATAATACTCATACTAACATATGTATTCATGTTTAATGGTAATGTTACCCATATAATATAAAAATGATTACTGAGTATACAGAGTTTATATATAATTTGCCGTTATGTTCCACACATTGTTTTACCTGCTGTAATGTACCATGTTGTATTGTACTTTACTGGCCTTTTGTAGACTAACTAAACCTCTATGTACAACTGAAATGCCACTATTATTGTAAAACATTGTGTTTATAATTTTTGTTTTTTGGTCTGCTGTAGGTTACCATAAAGGAAGTTGACCTGGTGATTGTCTTTTGCTTTACCTACCTATTGACTCTGTGTGTATTGCCAGCATGGCTATGATAAGTGTTTGCTTCTTTCTTCTTTATTTTCTTAGCTCCTTTTTACCGTCGTCTTCTAGAAAATTCTAACTCATAAATTCTGAGTTGTCTTTATCTATCTCCAAATATTTACCAGTGATAAGTTTTGAAAAAAACTGTTCTGCCCTTCAGTAACTTGTTTACCTTCCATGTGCTCACAGGTCCTAGTAGAAATTGTATGGTTAAATTATTCTACTTGCAATATCCTCTGTTATCCTCCTACTTTCACTAGCTAATTGTACAACTTTACATTAACTTCTGAAGTCCATTTTTACTTTAGCTCACATTTTCTTTGTCATATAATGCATGCTTCTCCATAAATGTGATTTCTTCTTTTTCCTATTTCAGTTATAGCTCTCTAGTGTAGACCATTTTGTTATGTACTTGCAACTAATGTCTCCTCACATGTACTTTGCATCTCTGTTGTACTTCCAGAATTCATTCCTCACTTTCATATTCTTCTTCTAACTCTGTACTTTTTCTCTTCCTGCAAGTCTACTTTATTACTGTTGGACTCCCCTCTAGGACCATACAGTAAGTGATCAAAATCCAGGTTAAAAATAATGCAGTTTGTGGAACCTAATCATGTTTTTTCTTCATCTTTCTATTCTTTCCTGGGTCTCATCAGCTGCAGAACTCAGATTTATTGGAAGAACAACTGTAAAATAATAATGTACAGGGCTTACTGAAAATAGTGAAAAATATCACCTTTAAACTAGCCATTGAAGAAATTAGAGGCAAATATCCACACCCTTCATTTCACCCACCATATGGGCATTTAAACATGTATAGGTGCTTCATGTTTCTAACATCCTCCCTACTGACCTATCCATTAGATAAAACTATCACCTTCCCATTATAATAATTTCTAACACTCAGACTCCTAAGTGATACTACCTTCACTATCAGTAGTTTTCAGTTCATTAGGCTGAACTACCCTTATTGGTAATAACACTGTTCTGCGTACATGGTGGTTTGATCATGGCTAATGCAGGTCAGACAACAAGTTGCAAAATGTCTATACTGACCTTACAAAGCCTATTTCACAGGGGTCTATATTAGACGTTCAAACACACAGGTGTCCGAATGCCGTAACATCAAACTGGGAAGTTCGAAATGTCAAAATAGTGAAGCCGCAGAACACCGAATTATTTCCCAGGGAAAAGGTCTGGTGGGCTGTTTCCGCAGCATTCCTCCACTGTGGTGTGATTTCGGCATTGGTATATTTAAGTAGGGGGGTGTGGGGGGCGAAGTCCCCCACATTAGGACATTTTACACTGTACGTGTGTTTTGTGGTTTTGTACTGGAACAGCGATTTTTTCCCTGGGAAAAAAATCACTGTTCTGAGTGTTCAAAGTTATTGCATTTCGAACTTCCGGGTTTGACATTTACGTAGTCGAAGTTATTGCAGTTCGACTATGTGATATAGACCCATTTCACAGAAACAGCTAAATTAATGGCTAAAACTACTGGTAATAGACAGTGGAGCCACTTGGATATTCAACATCCTCTTAATAGAGCCGAGGTCAAGAAGTAAAAATCATTCATTTTAATGCAAGAACTATAGGAAAGAAACTCTTGGGCCTTCGATTTATGGTGGTACATACCAGTTTCACATCATGGCAATTTCAGAAATACAAATGAAACCTCATCACTCCAGCAAAGAAGTGCCAGTACCAGTATAGTTATGATTTAGAACAGGCAGACTGATTAAAGGGTATAAGAAGCAATAATCAATATCAGCGACTACCTCATAACTATTCTTCAAAATGAATAGTTCACTTATAACACAGATATGTAATCAACCATTATCAGTGCACAAAGAAAAACAATTTAAATTCATCCAAACTGCCTGCATCTACATTCCCAGAAGTGTCAGAGCAACCTCTAGAAGTTGGTTCCACACCAGTTCCCATTCTGGAATCATGTTTTTTGAGGAATGTCAACAAACACTTGAACCATGATTCCTCAACCTCTGCAGATACTAGCATAAACTTACTTAGCTGCACGTTAGTCATAACTTTACCATCCCAGATCAACAAAAGCACAGGAACATCTAAATCCATAAAATACATTTTAACAACTGTGCTACAAAATGCGGCCTCAGCTGGAGCTATGTCAGAATGTATCTGAAACCACTCACAAGTGTTTGTTACATCAAACATGAATACAAAATATTAATATCAAATTAATAATAAAAAAATACAACTAAGTAACATGTAGTGTCTTAGACCCCTCCCCCAAAATGTTAATTATCCATAAATTATGACTTAGCATGTTAGCATACATAGTATAAACATAAACTACGCTTATTTAAATGCAGTGCAAAATAATAAAAAATTGTTAAATCTTTCAACCTTAAATCAAAAAAGTTCCAGACCAGTAACCACAGCAAGCCAAAAAGCAATAAACGAAGTTACAGCACAATTCCATAGAAAATACGTTTATTCACCACAAACAATACGTTAAGCACTTTTGTTCAAGTGTATACTGAACTTCATCAGAACAATTACGTCAATCTGAACTTGGTAGTTATACCATTTCAAAAAAGCACATGACCAGCAAAGACTAAATACTTAAAGACACAGAGGTTTAAAATCCAAATTTTAACCCATGTGCCCCCCCCCCACACACACACACACATTTAAATGTCGTAATACTTCAATTTTAAAATGGGAGCTAATGAACAACACTCATTTAATCCTGGTTGAACAGTTGTGTTCAACTTAATCTGCCATAAAACTTCCTTATAATTTAAATGTACTGCAGTAGTTTTACCTTGTTCATCAAATTTAACATACTCTAAAACATAAAACTTAAAATCATGTCCTTGATTAATACTAATATTCTTATAGAATGCATTGGTAAGTTTTTTTTATTGTTTATATCTGAAAAATGTTCATATACTTGATCTCTTAGTCTCCTTGAAGTCTTCCCTATGTAAAAACTTGAACATGTGTCACATAGGGCTGCATATACCATGTTGCAAGAATCGCAATTAAAATATTAGTTACATCTATATTTTCTGTTGGCTATGCCTGCATGCTCCTTCCCCAAGTATGTGTTTACACTGGCTACAACTCTCACATTTATAAGTGCCAGTTTTCTTGTGTGGGTTTGTCAAACTATGGGTGTTACCCCTTTCTAATAATTGTTTAAAGGATGTGTCCTTTCTGAACCGTATCCTAGGCTTTGTTCCAAGTTTTTGTATTATGTCAATGTCATTAGAAAAAAATACACCAATTATTGTGCATAATGTTCACTATTTCTTTTGAATCAAAACAATAGGTAGTAATAAATACCATTTTATCCAGTTGACCTGCATTGTGAAATGGAGACAGCATACTTTGATTGCTATATAAAATGGAAAAGTAAGTGCCATTTTCTCTCTTATGCACTACCTCAAGTTTAATGATGTAACTAACTCACAAGGGTAACCTCTTACAGTAAAAAATTCCGTTAGTTTCCCACATTCAGTCAAAAAAATCACTGTGTTCTCAAACCATATGGCCTACTTGCACAAACTGGCCTTTAACTACAGCCTTTTTCTGGTGTTGTGGGTGCCCACTTGAAAAATGAAGGTACGAATTCGAAAATGTAGACTTTTGGTATACATTGGAGACATATTTACTGTTCACCCTATCCTTAGATACTCGTACATCTAAGTAAGCAATGGATTTCATATCCCATGTACAAGAAATTTTAAAAAACTCAACTGTATTATTTATGTATTCTAAAAATTCATTTAATATAATAGAAGAACCTTTCTACAACATAAAAATGTCATCCAAAAATCTCATATAGGACACCCAGTTTCCCAGACAGGGTCCATTAAATATATAGTGTTCTTCCCAGAATGACATAATATAGTTGGCAAAGGTAGGGGCACGTTGCCCCATAGCAATTCTAGTCACCTGCCTAAAAAATTGTACTTCAAAATACAAACAGTTATGTTTTAATACTAATTCAATATGGGTACACCAAGTATAAGCTTTGTTTGCCATATAGCCCACGTTTTTGCAACTGCTCTTCTAACCAATTTAACCCAATGTCATGGGGTATTACCGAAAAAAGATTGTGTACATCAATAGTCATGAATATAGCATCACAAGAGAATTCTGTTTCATTTAATATTTTCAAAAATTGTGAGGAGTCTTTACAAACTTGTTGAATATTAACTATACCTGATTTAAATTTCTCATCCAAGATTTTTGCAATATAATACGTTTTTGACTGTTTAGCATCCACAATAGGATGAAACGGGGGTTACTAGTGTCCTTATGAATCTTTGGGATGTCAAAGATGCTTGCCATCACTGGTTTATCATTGACCATAAAGTCAAAATCTAGCTTTGAAACACTTCCTTCAAGCCACAAGTCATTTAAAATGACATCAGTTTTCTGATCACCAGCATGTATTTAATTTTCATTCTTTGATACTGACTCATAACCAGCAGTGAATAACAAGCAATTCATTCTATTTGTGTAATCTACATGATTCATAACTACAAGCCTACCCCCCTTATCAGGCTTCATTATCCTAATTTTACTGTCTGTAGTTAGTTCTTTAAGAAGGTCAACTTCTTGGCTGCTTAAATTGCTACAAAAATTGTTAAGACTTGTGACACTTGTTAAACGCTGTGATAGCATTTTCACAACTTTTCTCATACATATTAATAGAAGAGTGCAACAGAGGATTAAACAAACTTGGACATTTTAACTCAGTGCCTACTCTGTTGGTAGAATCATTGTTATTAAACCAAAGACATAAATTCAATATTTTTGTATACATTTTCACATCAATAATAGTTTTTACCAAGTTCACATGTTTTAAAGGAACAAATGACAACCCTTTAGCTAACAAATCTGCATGCATAGCATAAAGTTTCATGCCAGAATAATTGTAAATGTGAAAGTGAAAAATGTGAAATTGAAGTACTAGGACATTTAGATGTGTGTGTGTGTGTGTGTGTGTGTGTGTGTGTGCGTGTGTGTGTGTGGGGGGTCACTTGGGTTGGATTTTAAACCTCTGTATCTTTAAGTGTTTAGTCTTTGCTGGTCATGTGATTTTTTTTTGAAATTGTATAACTACCAAGTTGAAATTGACTTAATTGTTCTGATGAAGTTCAGTATACACTTGAACGAAAGCACTTAACGTATTGTTTGTGGTGAATAAACATATTTTCTATGGAATTGTGCTGTGACTTCATTCATTGCTTCTTGGCTTGCTGTGGTTACAAATCTTTCAACCTTAACTGCCTCCTTTTTCAGTGCAGTAGATCAGAAACAAATCATTCATTTATTCATACAGACAAATTAAGGTTTTTAATATGTTAGTAACTAGTCAATATTGACATTCTGAGTAGAACAGAAAGGGCAAACATTATTTTACACTAGTGAGCTTACAAATCAAATGCATGATTGGGTCACAAGGTCAGTTTTACAGTCCTGTGGGACTGCTAACAAAATGAGCAGCATCAGTGACCCCAAACAGAATTAATTCATTTAGTCCTGAGCAGCAGGAGGCTAATTCGTTTGCTTTCTTCCTGAAGTCTTCTAAGCCAGGAAACAGCTTGCTTACTGAGTGTTTTTCCTCCAAAAAACTCTATTGAAACCATATCTCATATGATTTGCAATATCCCATAATATGTAGTTGTACATAAACAAGTAAAATATGAAAGTTCTGCAACAAACAATAGGCCACACAAAGATGTTAGCTTCAAAGTTCTCCTTGGTGATGTTGATTTTATACTACAGATTTATAAAAAATGGTATTTTATTTGCCAAATTTATTACTGTTATGATCAAACTGTTAGATTTCTGAAAGTGAGCAAGCTAGACCCAAGGTACTAGTAGGACAGTGTTCATCATCTTGACAGTTTTCCATTGATAGATGACAACAGTGGGTAGCACATTGCTATTCTGTGATGTTACAAGTAACACACTGCTGTTCTGTGATGTTACGGGTGACACTGCTGTTCTGTGATGTTACAGGTAACACTGCTGTTCTGTGATGTTACAGGTGACACACTGCTGTTCTGTGATATTACAGGTGACACACTGCTGTTATGTGATGTTACAGGTAACACACTGCTTTCTGTAATGTTACAGGTAGCACACTGCTATTCTGTGATGTTACAGGTAACACACTGCTGTTCTGTGATGTTGTAGGTAACATACTTCTGCTCTGTGATGTTGCAGGTTGCACACTGCTATTCTGTGATGTTACAGGTAACACGTTGCTGTTCTGTGATGTTGCAGGTAACATACTTCTGCTCTGTGATGTTGCAGGTTGCACACTGCTATTCTGTGATGTTACAGGTAACACACTGCTGTTCTGTGATGTTGCAGGTAAAATACTTCTGCTCTGTGATGTTGCAGGTTGCACACTGCTGTTCTGTGATATTACAGGTGACAAACTGCTATTTGGTGAGGTTGCAGGTAACACACTGCTGTTCTATGATGTTACAGGTAACAAACTGCTATTCTTTGATGTTACAGGTAACACTGCTGTGCTGTTGCAGGTAACACACTGCTGTTCTGTGATGTTGCAGGTAACACATTGCTGTTCTGTGATGTTGCAGGTAACACACTGCTGTTCTGTGATGTTGCAGGTAACACACTGCTGTTCTGTGATGTTACAGGTAACACACTGCTGTTCTGTGATGTTGCAAGTAGCACACTGCTGTTTTGTGATGTTACAGGTAACACTGCTATTCTGTGATGTTACAGGTAGCACACTGCTGTTCTGTGATATTGCAGGTAACACACTGCTGTTCTGTGATGTTGCAGGTAACATACTTCTGTTCTGTGATGTTGCAGGTTGCACACTGCTGTTTTGTGATATTACAGGTAACATACTGTTTTCTGTGATGTTATAAGTAACACACTGTTGTTCTGTGATATTGCAGGTTGCAGACTACGGTTATATGACAGTGCACAGTCCTTGTAAATTATGCATATAATATTTTCATAATATTCTGAAAATAAGAAAAAAACGGTACATACGTATTATCGCAACTAGATTGCACATCTCTCAGAATCCTTGAAGTTATGGCCAAATGAGTGTTTCTGCTGTGGCAGGAGTTGGAAAAGATACTAAACAGCTTTCTATGACATTGTGTGATCACCCAGGAGCACTACTGAGCCCCAAAGTTCTCTCCAACCTTCAGGTCCATCAGCGACGGTTTTAATTTTAAATGCCATGGACCCGACTGTGCTAACAGAATACAACAAGACAATGTAAGTTAATGTCTCCGAATCCCATGCCACAACAACTTGAGTAGATGTAAACACTGAAAATTATGTAGCTATTCAATGATTACCACTGTGTTTCTCTCTGCTGTACCAAAAAGTGGAAGCAGAGAAGACATACGCTGACAGCCAGTAAACGTAGTCCTATCAACGGATGATATTTTCTGGCTACTCGCTTACCTCGCTGATGTGTTACAGGTTGATGGTTCCTAAGCCATCTCAGAACTGTGACAAGACATTGTGCACAAACATGAAATTTGCAACATTGTGGTGTCATTTAAGACTCTCAGGGGCTGAAATAGTATGTCAAGAAAGTAAAGCCGACAAACTACACTACTGCTTTTTCGCAAATGTCTCTTAGAAAAAAAACAGTCCTTTGGGTTCACATGGCACTCAGGTTGAAACATCTACGAATAACAGAAGTGTGAAATGTCACTTCCAGGTTAGTAATTGTTCAAAATTCATGACAGTAAGGGCAATGACTCGTTTGTCCATAATTTGCACAATTATGAGTGATTTGCAACCTGCTTGTGAGAGATGTGCAATCTGGTTGTGATAATAAGTAAGAAATCGTGCTATGTGGCAAATAGTGCCAAAACTGTACCATATTGCCGTATATAAGATGGCACCAGTTTTCTGGCTATGGATGACAGAGATTTTACAATCTTATGCAGATATTGAAATAGTGCTAATGTTCATAACAGTTTAACCAAACAAAAATGCATATCTCAGGATGGTTTTACATTTTCTACCATATTTTAATTTCGTTTTACCAACACCCATTGCTTGTATATGTTACTTAAAACATGATACTTAGGTTCATAGGTTCATACTAGGCTATCTGCCCTAGGGCATTTATAAGCCTAGCCAGAGTGTGTTTGGCTTTCGCCAACCATTTTAAATTAATTTTGCTATGCCCTTTTTTGAGGTTAGTATACTGTGCCTCTGTCTAACAGTGACACAGAAGTGATACCCGGGGTAAACCTAAGATCTCCCATCCACTCATCAAGATTCCTCTTGAAGAGAGTCAATGAGGGACTCTGCCTAACCTGGACTGGGATTTTATTCCAGAGTGAAGGGAGCCTCTGGGTTATGAATCTGTCCCTACAGCATGTCCTATTTATTTCAGTGCTGAGGTTCAAGTCTCTTGAGCGCGTAGCTCAATGGGATTTGGATTTTCTGAGGTGCAGCATGTCCATTAATTCCGGGTTGGACATGGCTTTATACGTCAGGCACAGATCGCCTCTGAGCAGGCAGTATGCCACTGAGTAGAGCTGGAGTTTCTTTAACCGGGCAGCATATGGCATCTGTTTGAGCCCTTTGATCCTCTTGGTGAGGTACTTTTGGGGTCTTTCCAGTTGCTGCAGGTGTCTGGTAAGGTACATCCCAAAAGGTCATTGTACTCAATTATGGGCCTGATGAGGGATGAGTAAAGAGGCACGATGACCTCCCCTGATCTAGATGTGAATCCCTTCATGATTAGGTGGGCTATATAAAATGTTTTTCTAACCACTTTGGCCACGTGGTTGTCAAATGAGAGATTGCTATCAACTTGAGTCCCCAGGTCCCTAATTACTTCTTCTGTAATTAATGGATTACCACCTATGTGGTAATTTGTGGGCACTTTGTTTTTGCCAAAGGGGATGACTATACACTTTTTGGCATTTAGCTTGAGGCCATGGCTCTGGCACCAGTTGTCTGTTTCTATGAGGCCCTTTTGGAGGATGCTTGTGTCGGCTGGAGAGTCGATTATGGTGCCCAGTTTGCAGTCATCTGCGAAGTTGGTCAGCCACAGTCCTTCCGCGTTGGCCTGCACCTCCGAGAAATATAGACCGAACAAGAGAGGTCCCAGGGCTGAGCCTTGTGGGATGCCACTTGTAACTGGTTTGGAGTCTGACATGGCTCCAGCAATTCTAACCATGTGGGTTCTGTCCTTGAGTCAGTTTGCAACCCATCTAGTGATATAGTGGTTTATATTTAAGCTAGTGAGCTTATCTATAATGCCCGAGTGGGGTATTGTATCGAAGGCTTTTGCGAGGTCCAGGTAGGCTGTGTGGACCACCTTCCCCTCGTCAATGACCTTGGTGACTGTTTCAAAGAAATCAACCAGGTTTAAGAGGCAGGATCTGCCCTTAACAAAGCCGAACTGGGTAGGATCCAGTGTCTGTAGGTCCCCAATATCTTTATTTATGAGGTACATGATGATCCTTTCCATAGCTTTGCAGACCAAGCTAGTCAGGCTTATGGGGCGATAGTTTGCAGGATCCGTTGAGGCACCACCTTTGTGGAAAGGTACCACTGTTGCTGTATGCCACTCTTTGGGTACATATCCTGTAGTAAGGCTGAGATTGAACAGTAGTTTTATGTTTGGGTTTAGCTCTTCTTGGAGTTCATGTAGGATGCACCCCGGGACACTGTCTGGTCCCATTGATGCTGTGTTTTTTGCTTTGGAGAGGGCAGCTCTTACCTGAACATCTGAGATGTCAGGGGGCAGCACTCTGCTGGGATAGATATTTGCCCTTTTGGTGGGGAGGGTAGAAGTTTGCGCTGAACCTGTCAGCTAGGATGTTGGCAATGTCTGTGGGTTCGGTGTATTTTTTGTCATTTTGGACTAATTCTGAGCATATCTGGGAATTCCCACCCAGGTTCCTAACATAACTAAAGAAAGCCTTGTGATTATCCTTAGTGTCCTGTGCAATTTTTCTCTCGAAGCTGGCCTTAGATGATTTTATGAGTGCCCGTAGTTTTTTGCTAATACTGATCAGAGATGCCTTCCCTTTTTGGGATTTTGCTTTATCATGTAGTAGCTTCCTCCTTCTATTGTATAGTTTGTTTATGGCTGGGGTCCACCAGACAGGACGTCTGCCTTTGGAGGATTGGGTCTTGGTTTTATTTGGGATTGCATGATCCATGCATTCCTGAAGGTTTTCATAGAATGCGTTTATAAAGGATTCTGCGGTCTGGGCCGTATTTTCCACAGGCCCGGGTGCTTTGAAGGATTCCACCTCGGTTTTGAGGAGTATGAATTTGCTTTAGAGAAGTTTTTCACTGTGGTTTTCAGGGCAGGGGGTGGAGTCGGGATGTGAATATCCAGTGAGATTAGTTTATGGTCTGATCTTACCAGTGAGGGATACACTTCTGGTCTGGAGCATAGAGTCCCCATGTTGGTGATGATCAGGTCCAGTATGTTTTCCCCTCTTGTGGGAGTGGTAACAAGTTGTTCCATAGCATTTGAGTTTATAAATTCTAGGAACCTTTGGTCTAGGGTGTTGGAGCTAGAGTAATGCTCCCAGTCTATGTTTGGGTAGTTGAAGTCGCCCAATATAATGGTGTTTGGAGAGACCTTCATATTTTCCAGTGTTCTCAGGAAGGCCTAGTGGGGTTCCTGGGTTTGGGAGGGTGGTCTGTAGCAGGCTATAAACTGGAAGGCAGTTTTACCCACTGTTAGTTGCACATGGATAGTCTCTGATGCTTCGTGCTGTGCCACCAACCTGGAGGTGTGGGTATCTTTGACGAATATTGATACTCCCCCTCCTTTTGTGGTTCGGTCCAAGTTTTGGGGCCGAAAAGCATGGTATGAGGTATAACATGGTAGTGCTGGGGTGCTCTCGGGAGCCTTGAACCAGGTTTCTGTTACTGCACAGATATCAATGTTCTCCATACTAAGGAGAGTTTCGAGTGCGTGCATCTTGAGGTTTAGACTTCTGGCATTGAGTAGCATTACTCTTAGTTTCTTATCCCTTGTGATACCTATGGAGGTGGGTTTGTCTTTTGAGCCTTGCCTAAAAAGGCACTATGGGGTAGCAAGAGCCTTTGCCAATATCCAAAGCCCAGGGGTGACAGGTGCAAGCCGTCCCTAGCGAAGCATTGTGGCTTGTCGAGCATGTCATCCCAGGCTGACAGGCATTGGATCCCCTTTGAATGACACCAATACTTAAGCCATTTGTTGAAATTGATCATCTTGTCTTCATATTGTGGCATCATTCTTGGTGAAGGTAAGATGCTACTCAAGGTCAGGGTCATACCGGCCTGGGCTACATGCTCAGAGAGCTCCTCTATGTCTCTTTTCATGTAGTCCAGGGAGGTACATCTCAGGTCATTCACACCAGCATGGACAATAACTGAGTCATATTTGTACTTGCCTTGGAGTGACCTGAGTTCTTGTGTTATGTGGCGGATCCTAGCGCCCAACAGGCAGCTCACTGTGACCTTCTCCTTGTTCATCCTGGTGAGCGGGACGTCAGTGTGCCTGTCGATAGAGTCACCTATTACAAGTGTATCAGGTGTGTTGTTTAGCCTTAAGGGCTGTGACTGTTCGGCACACTGGCTTTGTGAGCTATGTGTTGCACATGTTTTGTTTTGGGGTAGCGGTTGCTTGGGTGTCTGCTTTGGAGGTCTCTGCTGCTTAGGCAGATTTTTATTTAGAGCCTCCGAGTATGTTTTTGTGTGTTTATGTGTTTGGTTTGCTGTCGTGGTAGGTCTATGTGAGACTGGAATTGTAGTGAGTGTGGTTTCCTTCTCCTCCTGACTGGTTTCGCCAGTACTGAGTTGAGAGAGCTTAGCCTCCAGTATGGCTATATGGTTGCATCTCTCACATGTGTTGGAATTTGTTGGGAGGAGGAGAGGGTTGTCTGTGTACATGAGGCAGTTGTAACATTGCCTCAAGATTCCCAGATTCACCAGCTGGACCGGAGAGGAGATTGACAACTGACCTTTGGACATGCTAGAATAGTACTGGGAATTCCTTTATAATTGAAAAAAAAGGGCCAATGGGGAATGAGGTACTCAAGGGGAGTTTGTGAGGGTGTAGTACTTTTAATATTTTAGTGCTGACTTATATAATTGCTTTAGTGAGCAAGTGCCAGGTAACTTAAATGCAATGTGTTACAGGTAACTTAAATGCAAAAATGACAAACAGTAACTTTCTTTCAAGTGAAACAAGGAAATAAGTACAGTAAGCAATGCAGATATCACTAGGGATCCACAGAAGCACTGAAAAGCCGCGTTTTAGGTGGAATTAGCGTTTCAGGGAAATAACAAGCAAACAAACAACAATCATACAAATAAAGCTAGATTCAGCAGGCTTGGATCTAGTCTATGCTACAGCAAACAAGGTGTACCAATTTCAGTAAGAAGCAGTTCAAATATGCAGGCACTATAAGCCTTTAACCAGAAATTCCCAGCTCAGAAGGGCAGAGTCCAGCCTCTCCTCCCACAAGAGTGCAGACCATGAACCCTTTTAATGTAAAATAACTGGCCTGAAGCCCAAGTGCTTAAACCAGAATTAATACACTTTTAGAATAACAGACACTGAGCCCTCAATCAGCAGTTCCCAACTTAGAAGGATGTAAGCTACCTGTTCTGCCACTATAGTGCAGACCACAAACCTTCTTAATGTAAAACAGCTGGCCTGAAGCCCAAGTGCTTAAACCAGAATTAATACACTTTTAGAATAACAGACACTGAGCCCTCAATCAGCAGTTCCCAACTTAGAAGGATGTAAGCTACCTGTCCTGCCACCACAGTGCAGGCCACAAACCTTCCTAATGTAAAACAACTGGTCTGAAGCCCAAGTGCTTAATCCAAAATACTTAGAATGATAGCTACACTTTAATCAAGTTACTACCAAGCAGTAATAAATACAATTGAATACTTTAAAGAATGCCTGGATTAGTGTTCAAGTTATACAAACAAAGGTAGATTCAGCAGGCCTGGATCTAGTCTATGCTACAGCAAACAAGGTGTACCAATTTCAGTAAGAAGCAGTTTAGATATGCAGGCACTATAAGTCTTTAACCAGAAATTCCCAGCTAGAAGGGCAGAGTCCAGCCTCTCCTCCCACAAGAGTGCAGACCACAAACCCTTTTAATGTAAAATAACTGGCCTGAAGCCCAAGTGCTTAAAACAGAATTAATACACTTTTAGAATAACAGACACTGAGCCCTCAATCAGCAGTTCCCAACTTAGAAGGATGTAAGCTACCTGTCCTGCCACCACAGTGCAGACCACAAACCTTCCTAATGTAAAACAACTGGTCTGAAGCCCAAGTGCTTAAACTAAAAGGCTTAGAATGAGTTACACCAAGCAGTAATAAAATACAATTGAGTACTTTTAAGATGACGCAAAAGCAAAATAAAGTAGGAAGAAACACAAATGCAGTAAAAGCATTATTAATATAAATATGGAAATGTCATATTTTTCATAATGTTTTGCAAACACCCCTTAATAACTCCATCCCTGTACATCTTGCACTAACTGTTTCACTGTACATGCCTACCAGATCACCTCAGTGTGTAGATACCACCTTGTTGCCTTATTCATAAGTATGTATCGGTATCAAGATTTCAGAAATTAGACTTTGGAAACACTGGTGAGTATAGTCATCTTGGAGTATCTTCTGTTAATGAGTATACTCTTACAAAATACACAGAAAAGTCTGCTTTACTTAAGACTATACTCCTCTAGGAAGCAAGAACTATGTGGTGGTGCAGAAGAATAAATAGAGTCAGTATAACAACAGAAGTAAAGAAGTCAGGTACCCTAGAGAATTAACACATTTTTTGCATCAACAGCCCAGATCAGATTAAAGTGGTGAGGGAATTTATTTTATTTATTTATTTTTACTACTTATTTTATATGTTGTTGACAGGTTATCCATATTCATAAGTTCATAGGTTCATAGCTGTACACTAGGCTAATGACCACTAGGACCCTTATAAGCCTAGCTATGCAACCCAACTGAACCATTAGGCCAGTGTCCTCTTTAAAGAGGAGACCCAAGGTAGTATTCATACTGACTACGGCAAATTTGGCTAGGACACAGGAAAATTCTTCTACTGTTTTTGATAAGTGCTGTGGGATCTTTTACATCCACAACTCAGTCAGACGAGGCTTTAGTTTAACATGTGATCAGATTTCTGTTGGATTAACAGAACTGCGTCATACAACAGGATTAACAAAGTGAAAAATTCCACATAGGATCAATGAAGTCAAGCTGGTAGCAGGATGAACTAAAATAGTAGGATCAAACTGTATTAAAAAAGTAAAGGGATCATAGCTGAGGTCATTTTAAAAATCTATACCAGATATAGAAGTCAGAAGAACCTGGCAGGATTAATGGCCACATCAGTTTTGATGGAGAGACTTATCTGTCAGCATTATTAACTGAATTAGTGAGCCCTGTCTGGTGTGAAACAGTGAAGGACTCCTATCACATTAATTGAAATAATGAAGTTTTCTTCTTGACCTTTATACATAATGTGTACTGACAATATGAATTCAGTTTTAGTCATACTAGAGTTGTGACTGACTTCATTTATTGTGCTCCATCTGATTTATTTATGTAAATGAAAGCTACACAAACTGCTGACGCTGTGATGTTTTTTAAACAAAAATATCAAAGATAATCTGTTTTGGTTGGGAGTTCCATTAAGTAACCCCTCCCCCTCGGGACTGCCACATTCACTGCTGCCTAAAACTGGCTATGCACATGGTTTGTTTCATTAAGTGGGTATACATTTTCTGAGAAATTCTCAAGAAACTCTTACACATTTGCAGAACTCAGTTTGTACCCATAAACCCATATTGATTATTTGCCATTCTACTCAGACAAACAGGAATATTTCCAAAAGAAATGGCAGTAAAATATTGAAAAAGGAAGCAAAGCCAATATTACAAATCTCAGGACACAGCTATACCTCTCAACCTGCAGACATTATAAATAAGTTCAAAAGTTCCTGAAAATTAGGTACACCCAGCCAAAAGTCATGACACATAATTAGCTTAAAATTTGCATCCGCAGTAAAAACCAAACGGTGCTGGCAAGAGTTACCTCCAACAACAATAAAATGAACAGTAAAAAACAAAGCAGGAGGTAGCAGCCACGGCTATGTAGAATAACAGCTTCATTAGTAAAAGAGGTGAGCGCTTTCATGGCACCAGCCACTTCATCCGACAATCAAAGAAGAGTAAAGCACAGCATTTATACCAAGCTTATCATTGCCATCAACTGCCCAATTAATCCTTAAAGCCATATACTTAGTATAAAAAGTTTTATATCTAGTGTGAAAAATTTTAAAAGCTTAAAATTAAAAACAGCTCAACAATAGAAACAGCATATTACATCATACAACTTAATACATACAATATAAAAGTATAAATATATATAAAAGTATAAAAATATATAAAAAAGTATAAAAGGTCGAGGGGGGAGGGGGGTACTACCTACTATTTCTTTAAATCTCTATTTAGAAGAATGGGTTTAATATTGATTTTGTCATTCAGGCCTACCCCAATGTTAGCTCGTAGCCTTATAATCCATTCTAGTTCCCTAGTTTCTACTCTATTCCTAACATCTCCACCTCTATTGTTGGTATAGAAGTTATCTATTACTAAAAATAAAAATTTGTGTGTCTCATCATGGTCCCTCACATGCCTGGCTAAGGCATTTGTCTCTATTCCTCTGGTGATATCATATACATGCTCCCTCATCTGGTCTCTCAGCCTTCGCGTTGTCATTCCAACGTAGAAGGCAGGACAAACTGTGCAGTGTGCCAAGTATATAATATTCATACTGTCACAGTTAGCTAATATTCTGAAGGTAAACTCCTTCTTTAGATCTGAATGTAGAAATCTACTTCCAGTGTCAACGAAGGTGCAGTAATTACATTTATTGCAGGGGAAGGTTCCATATCTGACTGCATTTTCTATTCTCGTTTCCATGGGTTGTGGTCCAAATAATAATCTTTTTATAGAATTTTTTTTCTTAAAAGCAAATCTCGGGTCTCACCTACCAGCCTTTTAACATCATCATCATCAGCACATAGTATATTCCAGTTTTTTCGATATACTTCCTGTAAAGATCTAATGTTACTCGAGTAGGATACTTGTACTCTCATGTGTTTCTGACTAACAGTTCCTCCATCTATGATGGTATCCATATCTGAAAAGTATGGCTTACCTATTCCTTCCCTTGCCTCAGATAGACCCACTAATGACTGTTGTATCTCTTTTTCACTGTACCCTCTATGTATGAACCTTTTTTTCATGTTCTTGATCTCCTCCTCATACTTAGTTTGATTAGCTGTGAGTCTTGATGCTCTCAGACCTTGGCCTCTTACAGTGTTCTTAAATATATGTCTCGGGTGCATGCTCTGTCTATGGAGATAGCTATTCCTATAACATTCTTTCCTATAGATTTCAGTTTCCAGAATACCTCTATCTTTTTGAAGTATCCTGACATCCAGATAATCTATAACATCATAGGAATGCTTCATTGAAAACTTAAGGAAGCTGGTACTATTGTCTATTCTGTGGAAGAATGATAGAAATGAGGCTACATCACCTCCCCATAGAATAAAGAGATCATCAAATGAGGAAAAGTGTATGAAAGCATTTATTTCTGTTGTATTTGATTGGCTGTTACAGCCTAGATCTGTATTTTGATTTGTGTTCATAGATAGTTATTTGATTTGTTAGCTTACTATGAATGAAAGAAACACTTCCTGCTTTAGGTTGATTGGCCATTATGGCTCAGCTTGAACTGGAATTTTTGTACATAGCTAATGATTTTGATGGGCTATGTGGCACAGATCTGTAGTTTGATTTGTGCACTTTTTGAGTGTTTTGACTGGATGAGAACGATTTTTCTCATTTGATTAGTTGTAGCTGATTGGTTGTTTCTGATTTTAAAAGCAGGCGTGTTACACTTTTGTAATTTTACTGGTCTGAAGAAGCGGTGTGTTCTGCCATGAAAGCACTCACTATATGTATTTTATTATTTTTATTAAAGTTGTTATTTTATTATTTCAGCCATGGGGTGTGTCAAGTACATTTTGGAGTTTTTATAACAGCAACAATCCCTGCTCATACCTGTCTATATTTTGCAATGTATTTACCCATATTCAGGATAGGGTCTTCCTTTAACAGTAGGGAGAGTATCAGGTAAAGGCACACCTTGGTTAGCTCCTGACATCAAGACTCACTTAAAAGGGAAAGGAATGGATAATGCCTGGAAAAGTGGAGGCAGGAGTCTACACATCACTCTAAACATATACCATGCATCCTGCTAAAAGCTTCTGTGTAATAAATGCAGGCACATTTACACACAAGTACAAAATGCAATCAGTTAACTTTGATTTCATCAACCTAAATAATTTTGGCACTGTAATATAGTTAAAGGTTTAGACAAATTCACAATATTTTCAAATCCTTTACCAGACAATCAGTAAGATGCAACACAATAAATGTTATTAAACTTTTTCCCTACTCCACTGCTTGCAGTAACTCAATAGTTTAATGGAATTACAATGGAAATACAAATCCTGCTCCTGATACTATGTATAAGTACATAAAATACCCTCAATTTTACTTTTAAAACCATTAATCATGAATTGTACAATATCTATATGGAAACATTGATAGTAAATATGATCCATGTCCATAAAGTGCAAGCACTTTATATATATATATATATATATATATATATATATATATATATATATATATATATATAGGGCTTCACTCCATAATCTTGAACTTTTGAAATACTGAATTTCAAAAGCTCGAGACCATGTAGCCGAAACACTGGAATACCGAAAGACCAGAAGCACGACATTCAAAATCCCGATGTTCGGAGATATTGAATTAGCGCTTCTGGTGTTGCGGTTCAGGTAAGTATGTGTGTGTAAGTGTGTTTGTGAGGGGATTTAGTGTGTGTAAGTGTATGTTGTGACTGATGTGTGTGTGTGTGTGTGTGTGTGTGTGTGAGGGACTGTAACATGTGGGTGTAAGTTTGCCTTGTGTGTCTGTTTGTGCAATCTCGGAGTTAGAATATTTAAGTAAGGGGGTGTGGGGGGTGCATAGGGACTTGCCCCCCTGCTTATCTGTAGTGCAGTGTGATATGTTTGATTGTGGGGGGAAGCTGTGTGTATGTGTATGTGTGTGCTACATGTGTGTTAAATGTTCAGGATTTTAAAATTTGCGCTTGTGTAGTTTCAGTATTTAGGGGTTTCGGGTTTATAGTTTCGAGCTTTTGAAATTCGGTATTTCAAAAGTTCGAGATTATATAGTGAACCTATATATATATATATATATATATATATATATATATATATATATATATATATATATATAGGGCCCCCTTCATATGATCAATCTTTCAAAAGTTTGACTTTCATATGGCCAAGACCATATGATCGAAATTTTGAAAGTTTGAACCTTCTTAATGGAGATCTCCATACAGCGTGGAACAGGAAGATTTACCTTTTCCGCACTATAGTGTGATCTTGTAGTTGGTATATATAAATAGCAGGGAGTGTGGGGGGTGCAGGGGGACTTGCCCCCCTGCTAAAGCTGTTCAGGTAATTTTTTTTTTTTTACTTTTTTATTAGATGTTCGAACTTTCAGAAGTTCGATTATATGGTCTCGGCCATATGAAAGTCGAACTTTTGAAAGTTTGATCATCTGAAGTAGACCCATATATATATATATATATATATATATATATATATATATATATATATATATATATACACATGTGTGTGTGTGTGTGTGTGTATTTATATAAAATATTTAATAGACAGGACAATTGGGAAAGTACAATGTATTGCTTGTGTAAAACAATTTGAAATGGGATCAGAGAAATTCCATTCAGTCAGACAGAAATACATAACATTCACACAATCACACATACATAAAAAATGGATACACATGCAGTTCTGCTGCATTTCACATCGCTAGCCTGAACCGATGTTATGTATTCAGAAATGGGGAGAGGTACAGTGCATTGCGTGTGCAAGACAGTGCAACCAGGGAAATGACATTTAGGCAGACAAGTACAAGGCCATGTCAAACCCAGAGCTGTTGGACATGCTCCATTTAAAGAAATCCAATCCCTCAGAGCCACACGCTCCAGGGATCTAAACCTTGTCATCACAATGAACAAAACATGCTGGTGGGATAGGTTCCTGACCCAGAGACTCCCCAGACTCTGGATTAGACTGCCCGTATATGTCTAGCAGAACACCTCTTTGGCCCTCTTCAAAAGGAACCTTAATGATTGGATGGGAGATAGCAAATTCAGCCCAGGGATAACGTCAGTCACTAGACAGGGGTCTAGGGAAGTAAAAATTGTGGGAAGAAATAGCCAGGGAATTGTTATGGCTAGGCTTGTATAGGCCCTAGGGCCGATAGTCTAGTACCAATCTATGAACAAACAGATACACATACACATATGCAGTCAGTGCTGAAGTAAATAAATCCAAACTGCTCACCAGAAGGTCTGAAGCTAAAATTTCAGTATTTCGGCCAAGTAATGAAAATACAGGAGTCATTGTAAAAGGTACTGGTGGTGGGAAAGCTCAAAGGCAAAAGAAGAACAGGGCATCAGAAGCTTGGAAGATAGACAAAAATGTCATGCGCTAAAAGAATATCCAAAAACATGCTTGCACATTATCAGTGGTCACACATAAAATATACATGTATGGCTTATGGCATACATGTTGAACAAAATTCTACTGGTATTATTATATATGTAAGTTAAAGCATGCTGAACACATTTTTGCAGGTTTGATAGGATGAACTACATGCTTGCTGACTTTCACATCTGTGGATTTAAAAATCTTCAGTGTATCAATATTCATAGACTTGAGGCGTATTCAGAATGGAATATCTTTACAACACTTCTACTTCTGCAGTATTTCTGTAAAATAGTCAGTTATAGAGAAGGTGTATGTGACATTCTTTTATAAAGTGTTGCCTTTGCTTGGGAGTTTTTCCTTATTTTAGTGGTTCATAGGTTTCAGTAGGCATGCAGTCTAGTAGACCATTGAAGTGTCTAGCCCAATTTCCCAATTGTCCCAAAGTCCTGCCTGGTTAAGCGACTTGCTCAAGGTCACACAATGTCAAATGATGGCTGAGGAAATCAAATTATGGACCACAGGAAGCATCTCATTAACAGCTCATAGCATTAATCCTGTGTGCAAACTGCTAGACCCTGCTGTGATTGGAGTATCCAGCTTCTGATTAATCCTGTGTGCAAACTGCTAGACCCTGCTGTGATTGGAACATACAGCCTTCTGATTTGGAGTCAGACATACCGCTATTGCACACAAGGTCTTCTATAAACTTTATTTTATTTATTCTTTGTTGACCAAGTTAATCCCACTAGGCTAGTGGACTCTTTTCAAGGGAGACACAAAATTATATTTCTACTACTAGGGGAAATTTGGCTATGGCATCAGGGGACCTCCATTACTCTTTTTGATAGGTGCTATGGGTTCTTGTACAACTACCTGAGTACCACCAACTCAAGCAAATGGAACCTCAGTTTAACATCTCATCCAATGCACAGTTCAGAGGAGTGCAGCAAAACAATCACCTGGACTGGGAATAGAACCTACAGCTTTCTGGTCTTCCAGCACCAACAGTGAATGCGCTAACTGTTGCAACACTAACACTGACTAAGTAGTCTATGTAAGATGAAGGAGAGAAGCTTCCTCTAAAATAATTTATCTTGAATGTGCCAGACTGATATTTATATTTTCTGAGATGATTGTGCATTGATTTAGTTTTCTGTTTGAGACATTCAGAAGTTTTATGTTACTCTGCTTTGTTTAAGGTGCTGAGAAAACATGGGAAAAGCTAAAGCTTTAAAATAGATTTTACAATGTAGGAGCCATTAAGCACAATTAATAGGTAAAATGTCTTCATAAATTTTGTGAGACCTCAGGCCCAATATAATCACAGCCGTTAATTAAATACTGTATTTCAAGGAGTTCTGGAAGTCTTAAAAAAGAAAATATTTCCAGCCTCAGTAGTCTGACAAGATGACTATCATTTCATGTAACAGAAGTTTCAGTGATCTGCATTTTAGGTCACCTGCTCCTGGGTAATACCATATATGTACATCACAGATGGGGAAAACTACTTCCCTATATTAGTACAACAAAACTTGTGTTACATGTTAGTGAGCCTTGAGTTGATACATTTTTTGACATGTATGATATTGCAGAGTACAATTATAAAAGTTTAAAACAGACAAGATTTTTTGCACAGCAGCTACTATAGAACCCCCACCTCACACACAATTTCACATTCTTATTCAGTTCTGCTACAGTAATTCTGAAACAGTGCTATGGTTTAGATGTTTGCCCATCTTAATTTGTGATATTCACAGTGGCTAATGATGTACGAAAGTACTACTATATATTTAACAGCACCTCATTCAGCTGGTCGTTATTTCTTGAAATCCTCTTACTGGAGGATGAGACCGCAGTAGAAGCTTTTTTCATTGTAATAAAGATGAGAGACTTGTCAGAAAGTCACATTAATATAAACATACACATAAAGGAAAGGCTGCCCACTTTTCTAAGTTCCTTTCTGCCAGAGGATCACTGGCATACAAATGAAGAGGATCTGAGGAGGGTGTCTAGAACAAAAACTCAGAAGCCACAGATTTCTCCTGAAAATGAAGGTCTGTGTGGAGATACTAATCATTTGGTTCAAAGCCCTTTTTGGGGATTGAGAAGATAACTGTTTGTTTATGGAGTGAAAGACTTTCAAACATCAGTAAAACCTTTTAAAACAAATAGCACCTTGCAGTGCTTATCAGTGCTCAGCCTGGGCAAGTAATTTCCAGATTCCTACTATATGCCAACTCACTACACTATGCCATACATGCTAAGGTTTGCTGTGACTATACCACTAGGAATTAAATAATAAAGCCCCATCACCCACAACATAAGAAGGGAAAGCCAGTGGAATGGACCATTTTAAAACTCAAGTCCAAAAGCAACAGTAACTGAAGTAAAACTTTTAACAACTACTAAGTCTCAGCTTTTTCACTTGCTTCTTGCTCTTCTCTGCACGATGTTTCTCACCCACACTGGCAGTTTATTTAGCTTTTTTACTATGTTTGATTGGGGGAATTGTGTCAAATGCTTTGACCAAGGTGAGGTATGTGGTGCATCCCATTTCGCCTTCATCCATTGCTTGGATGACCTTTTTATAAAGGTCCACCAGGTTGAGTAAGCATGACTTGTCCTTGAACAATCCAAACTGAGACAGGTCCAGCGTTTGGATGTTCCTGTCTCCTTATTGATTAGTTCCATAAGTCTTTCTGTGGCTTTGCATATCAGACTGGTCAGACCTATAGGTCTATAATTGCCAGGGTCTGTGGAATGTCCTCCCTGATGCAGGGGAATGACTATATCTGTTTTCCATTTACTTGGAACAAAACCTGTATAAAGGCTTCGGTTAAACAGTTTTGTTAGGGGTTGGCTAAATTCTGCTTAAGATGCATCTGAGGATATTGTCAGGACTCAATTATGCAGTATTTTATCATTTGATAACATGTTTAGAACCTGGTCTTGTATAATAGCTGGAGGTGAGTCAGTTTAATTATTTTCTGAAGTTTATATTTTGTATACTATAACTCTGTACTATAATGTAATAAAATAAAATGCAACACTAAATGACTGCAACTACATCTAGTCAACATGACTATTTATTCTTTTAATTTTTAACATTTTTAGATTTACCTTGTGTGTGTGAATTGTATCTTTAGAATTTATTGACAATAATGTACATAATTCATAGATTCATAGGTTGTTACTGGGCTACTGACCCAAAGGTCTTTGTAAACCTAGCCATGTGTACCCAATATAATACTAGAGAATCTCAATATAAAGGATCTTGACAAAACTCGAGATCTTAGTTAGCAATAATTGCTCATATCTAGGAGGGTCACAGGTGAAATCCTTGGCACGATTTACGGTTTCCCATCTAGTCATCCAGGCTATGCTTAAACAGGGTCATAGAAGGGCTCTGTTTGATGTGAATGGTAGCCTATTCCAGAGGAGTGGCAACATCTGAGAGACATATCTGTCTCTCCAGCAGGTCCTATTTATGTCACACGCCAGGTTAAGGTCCCTGGAGTGGCTGACCCTTGTCACATTTGACTTGCAGATGTGAAGCATTTCCATTAGGTTTGGATCTGAGATTGCTCTGTGGGCCAACATAAGTCTCCGCTAAGTAGTCTGTACTCTACTGAGTACATTGATATTGACTTTAGTCTGTCAATGTATAACATGTACTGGAGATCCTGAATTTTCTTGGTTAGAAATCTCTGAGGTCTCTCAAGTTGCTGCAGGTGCCTGGTAAAGTGCATACCAAAGGGAGCACTGTAATCAATTATTGGCTTGATAAGGGTCAAGTATAGGGGAGTTATGACCTCTTTCATTCTTGAGGCAATACCTTTACTAATGAGGTGTGTAACGTAGAATGCTTTCCTTACTACAGTAGACACATGGTGGTCAAAGTTTAGGCTACAGTCAACTTGCGTTCCCAAGTCTCTCACTACTGAGTTGTTACTTAGGGTATTATTATTTATATGATAGTCTACAGGGATATTGTTTTTACTAAATAGGATGATGATGCATTTTTAGCACTGGGTTTGAGTCCATGGCTTTGGCACCAGTCACTGGTTAGTGCAAATGTCTCTTAAAGAATATTGACATTGTTTGGGGATTCATGTGATTGCACCTGATTTGCAATTGTCAGCAAACTTAGTCAGCCACATCCCCTCTGTTTTGGCCTGAACTTCTGAGAAGTATATTGCAAACAGTAAGGGGCCCAGTACTGACCCCTGTGGAACCCCACTGGTGATAGGTCCGCTGGTTGAGGTAACGTCTACAACTTTGACTGAGTGTGATCTGTTGATCAGCCAGTTAGCAACCCACCTGACGGCATAAGGTTTGATATTCAACTGGGAGAGTTTATCAATGATGCCAGAATATGGGATTGTGTCAGAGGCCTTGGCTAAATCAAGGTAGGCTGTATGCACAGATTTGCCTTCATCTATGGCTCTGGTGAAGTTTTTGAAGAAGTCCATTAGGTATAACAGGCATGACCTGCCTTTCACAAAACCAAACTGTGCTGGATCAAGGGTTTGGAGATCACCTGTACCCTTATTTATAAGGTCCATGATGATTTTTTCCATGGCCTTACAGATAATGCTGGTTAAGCTTATGGGTATGTAGTTCCCAGGGTCTGTTGCTGTACCCCCTTTATGAAGGGGGATGATGGTTGCTGTTTTCCATTCAGCAGGAACAAAACCAGTAATCAGGCTGTGGCTGAAGAGAGCACCTAATGGAGTTGCTAACTCATATTTTAGACCATTTAAAATGCAACCTGGGATGCCATCTGGTCCCACAGAGGCTGTGTTTTTGGCCTTGGAGAGAGCATTAATGACTTGCTCTTTGGAGATGCAAGGTTGGGTAGATGCAGAGGGAATTTTTTTGGAATGTTTGGAGGGGACAGGGGATGAAATATTTGCCAAACCTGTCAGCAAATAGGGTAGCTATTTTCACAGAATCAGTGTGTGTGTGTGATGCCATCCACAGCTAGTTCAGCACACATCCAGATCGTTCCTTTTGGGTTATAGATATAGCTGAAGAATGCCTTATGGTTAACCTTAGCTATGGTTGTTAAATTCTTTATGAAGTTGCCCTTAGAGGATTTTATGAGTTGTGTTATTTGTTTGTTCAAGAAGCGGAGGGTATTCTTCCAGTGCTGGGACCTCTCTTTTTTATTCTTAGACAGCAACTTCTTCCTCTTGTTGTATAACTTATTAATGCTAGATGTCCAACAAGGAGGCTTGTTTGTTCTTGAGGATCTTGTTTTGATACTATCAGGTACAACAGTGTCAATACATTTGTATAAATGATTGTACAGGTCATTTGTTTATACCTTAGTATAGTTGTCAATACCATCTGTGTGAACAGGAGCTTGGAAATCACTTATGCCATCCCTTAGGAGGTTATAATTAGCTTTGGTAAATTTTTTAGCCTGATTTCAACTAAGAGGAGTTCAGGTGTTATAGCGGGTCTACTTCACGTTGTCTTAAGCTGACAATATCGAGTCTGATATTGTCGGCATGACAATATCGAAAGTGAAGAACATCGTGCAAGTAAACGGAAATCTCAGTAAAGGGAGATTTCCATTTACCTCAATGTAGTGCAGTCTCGGAGTTGGTATATTTAAGTAGGGGGGATGTGGGATGGTGCAGGGTGGCTTGCCCCCCTGCCTACACCATTTAGTTTATTTTATTTTTTTTACGTTATTCAATGTTTTACTTAATCGATCTTTCAATAACGTGATATAGATGCATTATAGCTACTACAAATGTGATGGATTTATGATCAGATTTAACCAGTGAGGGTCCTATACTTTTGGTGCTGCAATAGTAACCCATATATGTGAGGACCAGGTTGAGAATATATGAGCCCCTTGTTGGACTGTATACTATTTGTTCCAGGGCATTAGTGTTAACAAGCCCAAGAACCTTTGAACGAGCATGTTGGTACTCATATAAGTTTCCCAGTCAGTGGAGGGATAGTTAAATAGCTCATGACTAGAGTGTTTAGTTGTAATTTGATTGACTCAAGTAGGTCCAAATAAGCAGTGTGGGTACCATGGTTCATTGAAGGAGGTCTATAGTTAACGATGACTTGAAGGGAAGTCTTACCCACAGTTAACTGAACTTGGAGTAACTCCATGGAGTTTTCCTGTTTAACCAGTCTAGAGGTGTATTTATCTTTGGTTAAGATAGATACTCTTCCTTTGGTTCTCACGTATTCATTTTTTTGTCTGAAAGTGTGGAAGGCATTTAAGCCTTGTAAGGCCGGGGTACTCTCTGCAGCCCTGAACCACGTTTCTGTGACTGCACAGACATCAACATCCTCCAGGGAGAGGAGTGCTTCCAGAGAGTGGAGTTTCTGATTCAAACTCCTAGCGTTTAGCATAACCTTTAATTTATTTGTGAGTGATATTTTCACTTCAGAAATTTTGTTCTTGAGACCTTGCCTAAAAAAGGCGCTATGGGGGAGGCAAGTGCCTTAGCCAGTAACTGAAAGCCTAGAGGCAACAGGTGAAGACCATCTCTGGCAAAGCAGAGTGGTCTATTAACTGTGTCATCCCAGGCTGACAGGAACTGGATCCCCTTAGAATGACACTAGAAACTAAGTCAATTGTTGCAGTCAGTTGTTTTTTGTTTATACTGTAGTATCTTCTTAGGTGAGGTTAGAATGCTGTTCAAGGTTAGGAACATACCTGCCTGAGACACATATTCAGAGAGCTCAGTCATGTCTCTCTTCATGTAGTCCAGTGAGGTACATCTGAAGTCATTCACACCAATATAAACTATGACAGAGTCATAACGGTACTTGTTGACAGACTTGAATGCATGTATGATGTGATGGATCCTGGCACCTGATAGACAGCTGATTGTAACCTTCTTGTTGTCTAACCTGGTGATTGGGACATCTGTGTGTCTCACAATGAAGTCACCTATAACTAAAAAAATATTTTAGATGTGCTTTGCCTTACAGGCTTATTTGGTGAGACACACTATACTAATGGGGTGCTCTATAAAGGGTCTATACTAGTGGGGGGTTCTCTAAATGGTATAAGACTATTGTAGATTTGGTGGTGTTTTTGGGTCTGCTTAAGGGGCAAAAGTGCAGCTGAGTTGCTGTCTAAGCAGCTATGTGCAATTTAAGGACTTCTCGGCTGGATCGTGGGCAGCTACTATGGAAAACTTTATCTACTGAAGTTTTTGCATTTATTATCCACCATTGGTTACCACCACTGCACAGCAGTGCACAATGATACATGGTAGTGTCCTACACATAAACAGATGAATACAGCAGAACAGTGGCTGGTCACCTAACTCTGTGGAGCTGTGTTAAAACAAACGCAAACCCATGCAAATGCTGGGATTATGTAGCAACAGTGAGCACACTCAATAAAACAATTTAGCCAATAAAAAAGCTCAGAACTGAGCCCTATGCCAGCAACCTTCAATCAGATGTTGCCTAACTGCACTCTCCTGCCATAAGTGTGTAGGGGGGCCCTCTCCAACAAATGATAACCTGGTTTAGTGCTCAATTTAGCAAACAGAACTAGATTCAGCAAGTCTAAATCTAGTCCATGCTTCAACAGACAAAAAGTGCAACAAATCAGCAAGAACAGTTTTAAAAAAAATCAGCAATACAGAAAAATACAGTTTAAAAGTGTAAAACTACAGTATAAAAGTATACTTATGGTTAGCAGAATGCAATAGATTCCTTGACTTGCACAGATGAATAAAGGAGAGCAGTGTAATAATAATCTATATCCATCATAATAATCTACATCCTTAGAATACAGTAAAAGTCAAAACCTATATAAAAGGACACACAGAATTATACAGAGAGTTTGGCAAAGGCAGATGTGGGAACTTTCTTTTACCCTTTTACGTACTTGCTGCCTCACAACAAGAGGTTCTCCAGTTCGATCCTCGGCTGGGGTGCCTTCTGTGCAGAGTCTGCATGTCCTCCCTGTGGTCACATGGGTTTCCTCCGGGTGCTCCGATTTCCTCCCACATCCCAAAGACATGCTGTAGGAGGATTGGACACTTTAAATTGGCCCTAGGTGTGAGTGTGCACATGTGTGTGCCTTCTGTGGAAGGTTGGGCATCGGGCTGGCAACCTAACACTGTAAAAACTCCACTGCCAATCATGAGCGGACAGGTGATCCGCTGTGGCGACCCCTAACCGGGAAAAGCCGAAAGAAGAAAAAGAAGGTGCATGTATCTTTATTAGCTTATAGTTTATTTTATCAGACAAAATGCAAATGATATTCTATTGTTTCAAATTTTAATCTAAAAAAGTTTTTTTTGTCCTAATCTGAGGATAATACATTAACTCAAAAAAAATGTAGAATTAGTTTCTACTAGATGTTGTGTTTGAAGTTTGGCCAAATGTATAAACTTAAATACCACAGTATTTCCCTTCCAGATTTTATAAATGATTTTTGGATAAGCTACCTTCATTTTGAAGTATTGCTGGTGATATAATTACACATGTAATTTTTTTAATGTGATTTCCACATTGTTTTTCTCAGATGATTCCTAGATGCTATACTACACCCAGAGTTCATCTTGACTTATATAGCTGTTTACTGGAGATTCGAATCTTTAGTTTTGTTGAAAGAAACCACAAATCAGCATGTTTTTCTTCCAGTAGAATTAGGAGATTAATAATAATGGGAATCATATGATTTCATGTTGACTGCTCACTTCCAAACAATTTAGTCGATTGTGCAATCTGCCAGTTTACCAAATTGCTGCATCTCTTTCTCTGAAGTGCAGTGACTTTTGAGATGGATATTTGTAATGAAGGTATAGACGGTGTAGTCTTTTCCTTTGTCAAGACTGTAGAAATGTCCATTTTTATAATATATCTTGAAGGAATTTGGAATCAAAGAGCTTGCCTTCAAAAAGCAACCTTAGAGGCATGACATATAATTACTGTACAGCACCAGAAAGCAGCCAGAGGAGCGTATATATAAATGTAGACATTGTCACACTATCAAAATAATAGCCAGTTTGTTCTGCATATGGAATGTGTTTGTATATTTTTATAGCATTTACTAATAGGATCATTTGTAAGTCCCTTATAATTAGGTATAAGGTATACAGACATACAGGGAAAAGGTAATTGAAATGCTTTTTTCTTCCAACTAGCTCCTGCATTGATGGTTTGCATTCCAACAAATGTTGACACTTAATATAGTCTATTAAATTTACATGTGCCAGCTCGAACAAGGCATAACAACTTTGAGCAATATATAAAAAATAGCAGTACAAAAATAAGCCTGATTGCTACCACACAAAGGTGTCTTTAACATAGCCTTCCACAGGTAAATCATGCAAAGCACATTAACATTTTATGCATGGACCATCATCCACTTTGCCAGGATTACTGACAGTAAGCATATCTATGGTTCATAACTTTACAGTTTATTCACATGAAATATTTCTAGCAAGGGTCCTCTGGCACATTGTTAGACTTCTACACCCTTAATAACAAAATAATGTCTGAAAGTGAAATTATGTGCACCTGCTTCTTTTGGACTTGACCATTTCTCTTGACACTAACTCATACATGCTCCAGCCATGAATAAGATGTCTCAAAATGACCAACAAACCAAAATACCAAAATGATAAATGAAAGCCACTTGGCAATAGATCCAAAAAGAGAATTTATTCAAAACACCTTAGCGCCTCGGCCAACACAGCCTTCATGAATAAGATGTCTGTCTGCACAGATCAGGAAATCTGTCCTGCTTTACAGTGTAACCAGGGCATATTATAAGAAGGTTTGTTCTGTTCAGAACAGTCTGCAGATATAAAACTGACTTACACTATAGACTGAGTTGAGAATGTCTGGTGATTTCATCTCTCTCTCTCTCTCTCTATATATATATATATATATATGTATATATATTTGTGTGTGTGTGTGTGTGTGTGTGTGTGTGTTTAAAAATGAAGTTTTAGTCTATACATCTGAAAGGAAAATGGAGACAATTCTCTTGACTTTTTATAATGAGCAGAAACAGTATCTTCCAGATTTTCTCCCTCTCTCTCTCTCTCTCTCTCTCTATATATATATATATATATATATATACACACATATATATATATCAACTATGAGGGTTTAGTGTTGCTATGTGAGGGTGTTGGTGGTGTGAGTTTAGAAGGGCTATGTGTTGCTTGAGGTGTAGTGTGGGTGTTAACCTTCTCCTCTTGACTGTCTTCCACAATCTTGGGTGGAGAGAGCTTTGCTTCCAGTTTGGCTATGTAAGTGCATCTCTCGCAGGTTGTAGTGTTGGGTGGTAGGATGAGAGGGTTATCTGTCTACATGAGACAATTGCTGCATTGCCCCAGTATGCCCAGATTCACCAGGTGGACAGGAGAAATCACCGGAAGCTGACCCTTGGACACGCCTGCTTTGGTGCTTTTATTTGTAAAGTACAAGAGCTGTTTTTCCTTACCTTAGCAAGGTACTTTGCAGTTATAGGCTGTTTAGTGCCTATGATTAATTTCTCCTTATTAACAATGAGAGTTGAGTGCTTGTATCAGTTTAAGGCTTCCTAGTGCTTTCCAGCAGGTTTTAGAGCAAGTGCTAGTCACAGGGATGCTTAAAGGTAAGATGAAAAAAATGGTTTATCCTAAAGACTGTAGTGTGCAGTAGAGGAGTTAGATGTGAAAGTAGGTAACTTACGTTTTGCCTGTCTAAAAGGTTAAGTTTTAGTGGAGAGTCACTATTTTAAAAACAGCAAGATAGATTGAAAGGGGGTGGTCACTTTTGTATTCTGGTACTATGGAATACAGTAGGATGGCCAATAAATTTAAATAGTTGAAGGGGAGTGATTTCACAAAATGATAATTTTGCACTTACACGAGCCAGTAAAAGTAGAGAGGAAATGAGATATATGGTCAAATTAACATAAGGGGCAGGCAACTAGAAAGACAGTGGTGTTTAAGAACATAACAGTAACCGAGTGGGAGGGTGGGGAAACAATTTCTGCCTGACTCACAAGAGACAGAGCTGTGGTCGCTTTTCAAGTTTTAATATGCAGTTAAAAGCGGAATACAAGTAAAACACAAGGTAAAGAAAACAAATCACAGTATTCAAAATAGAAAAAGGCAGTAAAGTAAAACAAAATACAACAAATAAAAAGCAAACTAACCTTTCCCTCACAGCAAAGTGTAGCAGAGTCTGGGTGAGCCTTTCTAGTAAAGCACTGAAATGTTTTATTTTACCCCTTAAATAGAAGGTTTAGTTCCTAGCTCCACCCCCTCAGTTCATAGAAGATTAACCTTAATTGACCTGTTATATCTTATGTGTGAGTCCTTAACTGATCTGTTCTGATTTCTGCCTGACTCACAATTATCAGAGCTGTGGTCTCTTTTCAAGTTTTAATATGCAGTTAAAAGTAGAATACAAGTAAAACACAAGGTGAAGAAAACAAACCACAGTATTCAAAATAGAAAAGGCAATAAAGTAATACAAAATACAACAAATAAAAAGCAAACTAACCTTTCCCTCACAGCAAAGTGTAGCAGAGTCTGGGCGAGTCTTTCAATGTTTTAGTGATCTTTTCCACTGATCTGTCAGTCTGTGGATGACAAACACTGCTGTCTTCTGATGTCTGACTTTAAAGCACTGGTATAACTGATACAGTACCCTTGACATAAAGGGAGTGCCTTAGTTAGCATGTATCTCTTTTAGGATACACACTCTGGAGAATAAACGCACCCGTTCTCTAGTAATAGTCTTAATATTAGCTTTGTGTAATGGCACTGCTTCTGGAAAATTTGGAGCATAGTCCATTACTGCTAGTATGTACTGATACCTTTTGTTAGATTTCAGTAATGACTCAGCAATGACTATAGCAGTATGTTCAAATAGCATCTCTATGATAGACACTGGAAGCAGCTTTCTGGAATTCTGGACAAGAAGCACAGATTTTTTCATTATGCCTGGCTGGAAAAATCTGACTATTACTCTTATCTTGGTTTGAGTCATCTTCAGGTAACATCCCCCAACAAATCACTATGACCTAACTTTGTTACTCGTGTACTATACGGTTTTGACATTAGTTATTGAATTAGAATTTATTCCATGTCTTTACATTCTGTTTAAATAATCTCCTTTTAATTCAAAATAAAGGTACAAGTAATGGAAACATCCTGATCACTATCTTTCCCTACAAACCATGTTATATTGTCTCTTATCCTGTTTGAAATATCATCTTCCTTTAGACAGGATTTTCATCATGATGTTTATTAGGGAGAATTATTGGTATGAGGCAACCTCTAAAAGATACTTACTGGGCTTCAGAAGCATTATTGCTCACACTTCCAGTCACCTGAAGAGAATGCTCCACTTTTCCTTGAAATTAGTAACTCATGCAGCTGTAGGGCTGTCACTCTTTCAGTCCTTTTGTATGCTTTGCTGCTTAATTTAATAGGCCAGAGAGAGACTTACAGAATGTTTTATCACTTCTCCCACATCTGCTATCACCGTTGACACAGCTGTAAGCTGGACCTGATCATAACCCTGCTATAGAAGGTGCCAGATCTCTCAATGAGCACCACCACCTGCTGGCAAGGGGCAGCATGATGTTTTGCACAGAACACAGTGAAGTTCTGACCCACCTGTTTCTGGTAGTAGTACTGGTTACCCATCCCTCATGCTCAAATGCAATTAAGCCAGCTAACTTAATTCTTCTTCTCCAGTATTATCACGTACGGCCTTTCCCATATCTCAGCCCCCCCCCCAATGTCACACAACTCTAGTAAGAATTGAAAACTTCACAACATATTTATACACTGCTGATAACAGACATTTGTCCAAAATGAGTGATTCTTGCAGGGTATGCTCCTTGTCTCATCAATATACACCTCTCACAGTCTTTGCTTCTTATTTTGATCATGTCAGTGGTCACTGCTGTGCTAGAGATTCACTTGATGTTAATCTTTTGGAATCGAGTGGTAAGACATCACTGGGATCCAGACTTACAACTCAGGAAGATCATGCAGTAAGTTTTCTGAGGTCTTCTTGTAAATGCTGTTTTTTTAGCTATCTAGTGGCACTCACCTGTAAGCTAAGCCTTTGGTGATAAACTCTCTGAGTTGTTAATGATCTGCTTCTTGTAGTCTATGGTTTGATTCCCTCAACCTCCATTTGTCTTCTGTGTGACTCTATTCAAGTAACTTCAACAGTGCTCTGTAGCAGTTGGGAAATTGGGCTAGGCTCCTCGGGGTATTTTGGATGGCATACCTAGTAGCTACCTGTGAATTATGTTGCTTATGCCCCCCATGTAATCCCACTTGTCCTGAGCTAACATTAGGGAGAGCATCCAAATTAGATTCTTGTCTAGGGCTCCCCAAGACCTCATAATCAATGAAAGTTGATATTGGAGAAAGCAGCCTTTGCCACTAAGTGCATGCTTAGAGAACAGAGAAGTTAAAATCAATTTGTGATTGAAGAAAGCATTGTAGGCCTTAAAGGCATATCTCTAGACCCTGATGTGTTACAAACTCAAGGGGTTCAAGAAGTCATGGGCATTGTTAAATTCCTCTGAGCCTACTGTTTCATTCTGATTCCCACTCTTTCCATCCAGCAAAACATAACAGACAAAAATGTATATTTTGACCCCCAGCACATTAAGAAAATGGGGTTCATCGTTTGATCAGATTCCTATCAGATATGGTGGTTCCTTCCACTTAACTTCCAATAAATTAGGATGAGACACTCTTCATGGTCACCGGTCTTCCTTGGCTGGATCCATTTCCAAGTTGTCTTCAATAATATTATAACCTTAGCACTTGTCATGCAGTTACAGGTGATACAAACCCTTAAGAACAGCTTAGTGTGTAACCAGCCAGTTTCAATAAGCATTTTAAATAGTTCTTTCAGAAGGCATACATATATCATTTTAAAAGTTGCACAGTGCTGTCCGCTTATTACTGTCTCTCAGTAGCACTGCACATCCAGAGATATAACACACGACTGATACATAGTTGGATTAAAGTGAAACTGACATTTTGTTTATTTCATACTATGTCTTGGATCAAACTCCAGACTGGAAAAGAACTCCAGTAATCAATGTCAAACTAAATACAGTACCCCTGGGTATGGTACCATTCCCCAGAATATTTAATCTAGCCAACATAATAAGAGGGGTACCTGCTTGATGCTGTAGTCTTGTAACCTTCTCTTATACAAAGCTTAAGTCAAACTCCACTTCTGTGCTGGGCTATAAGAAACTTTCACAATCAGCACATGTACAAGTTGATGCTGGAGAATATGGTAGTGCTTAACATATTAATGCCTCACAACTGCTCATCGGATGTCTGACAGATAAATATAGGGCTTCAGCTCATTCACAGTGATAGTGTTAATACTGAGAATCATGTCACCATATGTACTACTAACACGTCCTGTTCTCTTCTACAGTTGCTAGGGAAATCCCATGTTTGCCTCACACAAGAACAAGATTATAGAAAATGATGACGTTTCTAAAACATGGGATCACCCATTACCAACATTTCAAAAAACAGATGCGACAAAATCAGATATAGTCATCCTGGAAAAGAAGACAAAAATAGCATTGATTATTGAAATTGCTACAACCAGTGATTACAGTGTCTTATACAGAGACACAAAGTCATAAAATACCAGGATTTGCAGGTAGAAATGAGAACAATGTGGAAGGATACCCTAGGAGCAATGGGTCTTACAAAAAATAATTTACAGTCATATATAGATATGGTGGTGCGTTTGTAGCGTTGTCGCTCACAGTTAGCAGCTGGCGTTGCCCGTGCGGAGTTAGAGCATCTTCTTTGTGCATCTTCTGTGTGGCGACATACGTGAATGAAGGTTTGAAGGTTGGTCCGTAAGCCGGTAAACATAAAAATAAATAACTATACCAATTAGGACGACCGGAGTTCAGCTGTGGCGACTAAACGAAAAAGCCGAAAGAAACAACAACAACAACAACATCGATACATGTAACTATGAATTGCAGAAGGAGTCAGTTCTGGGCACATTGCAGGTGCTGCGAAGAGCACTTTAGGCTAACATCAAAGACTGAAACAATACTAATTTTATGAACTTTAATGATACTTTGACTTAGGAATGGGGTTCTTTCCTGTCATGGTGTTACCTTCCTGATTATTGGTTACACCATTCTTTTGTCACCAAGTTTCCCTGTACAGTGCTTCTAGGACACAAATCAGATTGCTAGAGAAAAAATAATCTTATCCAAAAATTCACACAAGTTTTATTTTATATATATATATATATATATATATATATATATATATATATATATATATCGGGTCTATTGAAAAATGAAAAAATGTCAACAGACCCAAATGTCGATGTCTTTAATGTCGACCACAAAACATTGACAGCATAAATGTTGACAATGTGATGTGCATGTACTAAGCACTGACCTTAGTGCATGCAATATTAAAAATAAAATAAATAAATACATAAATAAAGTTGTGACCCCTACACCCCCTGCTAATTATATATTCTAACTCTGAAATTGGACAATACAGGGGAGAGGGCATGTTCTCCAACCCTGAGAACTGTACGATCTTGCACACCTGTTCAACATTCTCCTGTCGTCCAAATTGTGTAGACAAAACATATGTGTGAACCAAACAATGTAGTTCAACTTTATTCAGCTCTCCAAACACACACACACACACACACACACACACACACACACACACACACACACACACACACACACACACACACACATTTGTGTTCATAATTTTAATGCACTTTCTCCCCCTTTCTAGACTTGAAGTGGGCTTTCTATAGTAAACATAAAGAAACAAAGCTTGAGTAGAGGGTACTATTTAGTTAACTCACACAGTTTCCTTTCTTGACAGGTTGTTTGTTTTTGCATTTATAGCACTTCTATAGTGGATTTTCACCTTATAAGACTGTAATCTCAAGCTCCATTTCAGTAGTTTAGTGTTTTGACACTGATCCTTTGTAACCAATTTAAGGGATTTTTATCTGAACTGCTATGAATATTCCATCATATAGTTGGAGCTAATGCTTTTGGAGAGTCTATACTATACCGCACCCTTTAACAAATATCTAAGTATAGTCCTTGGACCATGGTTTAAAGCATCTACCTGCATAATACATTCTTTATTGTAATTAAAACTTTACATGTGGTTATCGTAAGGGCTTCCTGTGCCTTTGGAATGCCTGCTCACAGGTCAGAATCCAGACAACTTGATCTGGTTTGTTTTTCTTTTGGAAAATCTACAAGTGGAGTGACTATTGTGTTGTAGTAGATACAAACCTTCTATAACACCTGATTGTGCTATGTAATGCATTTGCTTGCTTTTTGGTACCTCCATCTTTTCAGGTTCTGGATCAATCTTGGCATCGCTCTCCCAGTGACCAAGATTCAGTACTTCTGCCTTTCCTACCTTGCACATATTTGCCATAATAATTAACCCTGCCCTTTTTTGCCTGCTTAGCACTTCCCTAGCATGATGACCATGTTCTTGCAAAGACTGATTGTAGACTGCAGCGTCATCCAAATATGCAAGATTATAGGCCCCATTTACTAACAGAATGTGATCCACCAGTCCCTGGAAAGTCACTGAGAAATTTTTTATGCCAAAGGTAATTTTGGTGAACTCTTATGACCAAAAACATTTAATAGAAGGTGTCCTTTTTATTTGCTGTGGGTGTCAATGGTATCTGCCAATAACAATTCAACTTAGTCAAACTAGTAGTGGCTTGCATGAGTCATTCAGGTACCCTGGAAAGTGCCAGTTTGACTGGTCATTCTGTCCCTGTGTCCACAGGGTGCTTTACCAGTTGGGAGCACCTTAGTGTAACAGTGAACATGTACCCCAAACTCAGTACTGCTTGGATTTTATGAACCTGGGTAGGTGTTAGCCACTGTCAAAGTACTACCTGATGTACTTAAGACATCAGAATGAACATAAATAAGGTTTCCTACAATAACCCTCTCTGTTTCTTTCTTTAACCCACTACAGATACTGAGTACTGGTGTCTGTCTATCATAATAGTACTTCATCATGTTAAGATTGTAGGGGTTGTGTTTCTGCCTCCTGCTTGACAACTTAACCTTTCTCATACTAGTGAAATGACCCTCTGTGCTTACTGCAGATGATCCTGTAGAACAGAAGGAAGCATTTGTCCAATAGTATGTTATCAGGTTCTAGCTGTCCAGTCATAACAGGCTTTTTGTTGCATTTCTGCTTGTGGCACGTGATCCTATGTCAACCTCATGAACTCTGTTATCCTAATCTTGAAATTTAGGGATAATTTATGATAGACTTCTTGCTGTAAACACATTCATTCTTTCACTCTTTACAAATTAGATTGAGGGGTTCTCTCACCCCTTGACCATAAATTATCTCAACTGATGAAAGCCTGTGAATTTTTGGTGTACCTCTTCTTATGCAAATAAGAGATTGGGTATGCATTTACTCCCCTCTCACTTTAGCTGCTTATCAAATGCTGTTAACATGGTCTTAACAGCAGCATTAAATATCTCCAGAGAGGAGCAGTCTTCACCAGCTTTCTCTGACAATGCTTCTAAAAACAAGTTACCAGGTCTAACATAAAATTACCACCTCTCTCTGTATTTTCCAGAGAAAAATGTTTTTGTTGAAAATTTCTAACAGATGATTTGTCACTTTTTCTGCCTCAATAGAGGACAAATCCACTGCCTCAGGATACCTAGTAGTGTACTCCACCACTTCCAGGATATACCTATCACATGTGATGCTTGGGGTATTAGGGTCCCTGACAATGACCATAGTTACCCTTTGAAATGGGTCCACAATAACAGACATAGGCACCAAAGTGGCCTTGGTTTTGCCTCCAGCCTTGCCAACCTTTTGGCAGTCCTGCCTCATGTCTTTTGATTTGCCTAACCATTAAAAACTTTGTATAAGTCTTCTTTTGCATTTTTTATATCCATAGGGCCTGAAAAAGGAATGTCATGGCCTATTTTCAGAAATGTCAATTGGTGCGCAATTGGGACTACCAGTCGCTGTACTACTCCTTCTTACCTGTTTTCAGGAGTCCATTGCCTACAAAATAATCCCTTGTCCTAGTATACTGATTCCTCCTGTCCTTGAAAATCAGGAACCTCTTTGACTACCTCCCACAAGCCCTGTAAGGTGGGATCTGGGGCTGTGCCTGTCTTATTTCTCTCTCTCTCTGTTTTTGTGATCCTCCCTACTTCCTGTTTCAAAGGAAGTCAAGGCTATAGTGATGGCTCAGATTCAGGCTTGTTGCTACCAACTAACCTTTTCCCTACTTAACATAGTCCTTTCCAGAAGAAGCCAAACATCTTTTGACAGCTGTATCTCAGACCAGTCTTCCTGCTAGTACTCCAATATTCACAATTAATAAATATTCAGACTTCATAAATATAAAAAAAGAATATTTACATCACATCAGTGGGCTGCAAGAATTAAAACTCACTTTAATTGCTTTGTTTGAAACATAAATGGCACATTGACCATTAGCCATCAATGTTATAAAATTTGAAAATGTCAAAACTAGCCATTTATATTACAGGAAGAGAATCCAATTAACCAATAAGAACAAACTGTCACAGCACACACACACACTCACACACACACACATACAAATAAATAAAATGAGTAATAGTCATAATTTACAAAAATAATCAATAAATGTTGATAAAATTAAATGAACAATTCAGGAGATAAATACACATGCTCTACAATACAATAATTAAACAAATATGTAATGTCCAACTCATGATTCAGATCTTTTGGTTGCAATGTTCTATAGCTGTGTTATTCTTCCCATAACAACATATCAATACATTTAAATATAAGTCAGAGTTGCTAAAACTGCACATGCCAAAAAAACTTAAAAGCAGATGGTATTGGTTATAAAACTGTTGCAAGTGAAATTAAATTTGCACATTTGTTTCATATCTCAAACATTTTCTTGAATCCTTACCTAGAATTGTTTCATGGTTTGTCCTATATAATAAAATCTACAGTGAGACTTCAGTTCATATGGTACACTTTTCCTGAAACAGTCATGTTGTTTGGTAACAAAATGTTACCATTAATTTTGTATTGGTTGTGGAATGTCTATACATGCATACTGAGTATTCTTTATATAAAACAGAACTTTTATGACCTCCAACCTTCTCAGGAAATGTGTTTGAATAGACAAGTAGGTGCAACAGTCTTGGGGAGTTCCTATAGAATATGTTTGTCACCTGACCCATGATATTATTTAAAATGCCATTACTGGTGATGATGTACCATACTTTTTAATTATTCTACATTTTTCCATGTCAAAGGGGGCATGTCTAGTCATGAAGGAAACATCTTTCTCATCAAGGCCTACAGTCCTAACCCTCTTATAAAAATTCCCATTGTTTATTTTATCCCTAGATTAGAATCAGTCTATCCTTTCTCACTTAAATAGTGTCTAATATTCTGGGTAACTTGATGGAAGTCACTGTTATCCAAGCATAATTTCTTAGCCTTCAGGACTTGTGTGTCAGTGACTGATTTTATTAAATGTATACTCAAATGCAGGAAAGTGTTTGTGGAGGATGGTTTCCTATGCAAAGTGTTATATAAATCAAAACATCTAGCTATTCTGTCCTGCAGAATTACTACTACAAATGAGGTCTTACACAAAAACAGCAACTTTACTGATCTTTGCTAGAGATCTGTGCATGGCTGAGACTCATAAGTGCTTGCCTCCATGCCTGGCTGTGAGTATTTGTAGATAAACAAGGTACTATAGAACCAAAATCATCTGTTACAACATCTGCCAGGATATCACAAAACTCTGCTGCCTGCTTATTGCATTACTCCTCTCCCAGTCCAAGTAAACTCCAGCCAATGGTACCTGACAAGGTATAAGGCATAATCTTAATTGGATTGGACTGCCAGGGTAGGTGATGCTGTTTTTTTAACAATTGTAGACTTAGCAAGAATTATGACTGATGTAGCATCTCTCTTAGCAGGTTTTTGTCCCTCCACCAGGATACAGTGCAGAACTTGTGGTAGTTTGAAACAGCTGTTCTCTCTAGAAAACTCACTGCTACCACAATGCCACTTCTTTTAGTTCCTATTATAACTTTTGTTCCCCACCATACATCCCCACTTGGTTACATTGGAAATGTTTAACCCCCAGATATGCATTTATACTCAAACCAGTGGCTTCCCAGTATCCTGCAGAACCTGATGTTATGGTTTAGACTGCTCTCCTTGGGTTCCTTTATACCCACTTGTAGTGATAGGCAAACCCTTCCTGTACAATTCTGCCCTGCTAGCTAGATAGATGTCTCACTTTCCACCCATCTCTTCAGCTGCGATACATTCCTGATCTATTAACTAACTACATTGCCATATCCCCATGCAAAGTTCTGATGGCTTGCTTCTTTATCCTAAGGTCTCCAAACATTTCAAATGTAGTAGTTTGGCATGTGTTCACCTATATTTTAATTTAAATACCACAAATACAGTTCTGCAATTAAATCACTGACACCCTTCTCCTAAGTTCTCTACAGAACTGAACTTATAATATTCACAAAGAACATGCTCAGTTTTAAATAATCAAGGCAATCATTATCATTTTATTTATTGACAGTAAACATTGACCTAGATGAAAGAGCAGAGGGGTTAAAAACCTCACCCATAATCCTTGTCTGTTTAGTGTTGATTACACACACACACACACACACACACACACACACACACACACACACACACACACACACACACACACACACACACACACACAAAATCAAATACCCAAATAAAAGCATCAAAGCCACCCCCCTCTCTGTTCTGGCTAAATAGTTTAGCACTGATCTTAACTTGGCATCTAAGCCTGTGAATTTTACCCTGCTATTCACACACATATGATGAAGATTGAGCATGTCCTTCTTATGTTGACGCTGCTTCTATCCTTCTGCAAATCTGACATCTCTCTGCCCTTGTTCCCTTTGCATTTCAAGCCATTTTATTTTTTTAGTACTTTGAGGCAATTCACCTCAAATTCAAGCTCCATCTTCTGGAGTTCAAAATGCATTTTGAGATCATCTGGTTATATACTGAATTATCTTTTCTTTTCATACTGCATACTTATTGGTGTAATAGGCTGAACTTTGACTGTACACAATTCGACTATTAGCTCATGCTTGGAGAGACCAACATGTGGTAGAGACTTTGATTCATATTTTGGTCAGCTGTGACACTGATATCTTGGCAGACACTTCAAAGCTTCTTTTTGCCTTTTTCACAACTGATTTGTCTAAAAAATAAAATAACTGCCATGCAATGTATACATTTGCATATTTACCTTGTGGCTGCAAAGGTATGCAGTCCTTTTAGTGACAAGGCTGTTTTGCAGACTATATTGGACCAGTTTACAATATCCAAATCACTAGCCCCCAAATAGTATTGATGGCATGTGTTTATAATCCCAACCAATGTCCCAATTAATATAAGCAGGCACTAGCTCACAAACTACACTGCTGCTACCAAATAATAGATTTTCTAATTAGATAACTAGTTGTGACACTACAGCTAACTCCAGCATTACCAGACTCTGCCTACTACTACCTAGAACATGTAGAATATAAACAGATAAAGTAAATGGAAATGGATTTCTGATAATTGGTATCAGTTCTCAGGCTTCAACTTCCAGCTACCCAGTGGAATGAAAATTGTTGCTGGGTTGGATTCCCAAGGAGGTGCTTCAATGAGTCAACATTAGGAAATATAACATCAGCACAGTCCTTTTTAGCAAGAACCATCTTTCTGCATCAGGTCATGAGATTCTTACCTCTTTCATTGATGACCCGGTTCAAATTTTAAAGAACAGATTTTCTGGAAAGTTCTAGATACATGAAGTGTTGCATTAAAAGCAGGAGGTAGATGGCAAGAATCACAAAGTCCTGATAGTGTGAGAGTGTGTGTGTGTGTGTGTGTGTGTGTGTGTGTGTGTGTGTGTGTGTGTATGTGTTGTATTGTGTTGTGTTGGAAGCAGCTGCAAACCTATGCTTGTAGACTGTTGCCTTTCTCACAGGAAGCAAAACAGTTACAGTTCCTGAGCCTTTGTTACATTTTTCTGCAGCTTTACAGTAAACAGTTGCATGTTTGTAATAGTTTTTCAGGTATCATAGCTTTGTTCATTTTTTGTTGAAAAAATGATTGCATGTGTTATGCAACTCTATGCTTTTGTTTCCAACATGTAATAAAAGCAATCTGGTGTAGGTGGATGGATATCCCAATAACCCCTCCTGGAATTAAACAATGCTATGATTTTGTCAAAAGTGATATAATCATCTGCAGTATACCTTTATTCCTTTAATTAATGAATGAATTATTTATTTATATCTTTATTCATTTGGTTTTATAGCAGGTTGCTAAGTTTATCAGTGGAAATCACAGAATGCAAAGATCTCCAGCTTGGGTGGGATATCTTCCAGTACACTGAAGTATCACAAAGCTGTAAATATGATTACTATCTGCTGTTTTTTGTTCTTGCAAGATTAAGATGTACATTGTTTGGGGCATTTTCCTATAAGATGCCAAGAGAAATGTCATAATGGCAAGCTCTTTTATTTCTAAAACTTTTACATGTATATGAAGGACCTGATGGAAAGCTGCAATAGGGTTCAATATACAAAAATCTGACTTTTTCATTTATTTGTTGGTTTTATAGTCCACACTAAAATATATAATGCACATTTTCTCCAAGGGATGGACACTTACATCTGTCTCCTTGAGAAGTGAAATTTGTCAGGTGTCATTATTAATCTAGTTTTAATTATAATGGCTACTGAAATTATATAAGACATTTTCACCAAAACAACAGGTTGATATAATGTAGGACTGATATTTAGGACCCTCCCCAAGGTCTAACTCAATGTAATGACATGGGCAGTCCTCTTACAGTATTGTTTAATCTTCTAAATGTTATTAACATCTCTAATGACATAGGTAAAAGGTCTGATGTTCTCTTGAAGTAAATAGGGAAAAATACATATTTGTAATAGAACACATCGGTTCTGGCTGTCCCAGTTTTACTATTTTATACTTTATATGTAGCAAAAAAAAAATAGACAAATAAATAAATTATGTTTAAACTCTCCCTAGAAGACACAGAATTCATCAAAATCTTTTTAAAACATCACCCGAGATGAACTGGTTAAAGGTGATTTAAAAGCTGGGCTCAGGTGGTAGTACAGTATCAGAGGGCAGAGAAATCCTGGAAGAATAAAATAAAATAACTGAGATACAAGAAAAAGACTTGTGTGTCTAAAGTTTAAAAATAACTACTATTGATAAATGACATATTCATGTTATGGCCCTGGTGAATAACATGAAACCTAGTTATGCATAAATGGTACCAGGACATTTTGTAGGCTGACTTTTAATGACTTCAGAATGTGAGCTGTGCAGTTTCTAAGCAAATAAAAGGAGATAGTTAAGCACTGACCTGGAAAGAAGGAAGCAAAATGCTAAACCCATAATTGATAAAAGTTCGATATTAAGTGCATCACTTGTCCCTAAAGTACAGCATACAAGATACATTTGCTTCTAAGCATAATCTGACCTATTAATAATGCAGTAAACCATATTTCTTGTATATTCTAGTACTGCATGCATGCGTTCTGTACATAAAACTTGACTTTGTTTTTATGTCTTGTGTCACTCTACTGCTACATAGAACTTATACAGTGTTTGCTGTCTTTTTCTCAGTTTACTTGGCTCTGTAAATGTATGTGTGTGTGTGTGTGTGTGTGTGTGTGTATATATATATATATATATATATATATATATATATATATATATTTATGTGTCCCCTTTACTTCTAATTATTTACTCACTACACTACCTGTATAAATTATACATCTTAATTCTTACTTGGTTAATTAATGATTTAAAAATTACAAGTTAATACATGTATATATATATATATATATATATATATATATATATATATATATATATATATATATTCATAGACATACACACACATTTATATATATATATATATATATATATATATATATATATATACACACACACACACACACACACACACACACACACACACTCACACACACACACACACACACACATATGGGTGTACTTGAAAATATCGAAACCCTTGAAGGTCAAAGACGACATCGTTGAGGCGAAATCAATGAAAACACATTTCAGCGAAGGACCGGATTGGCGAATGTATTCCCAGGGTAAGTAACCTGTTGGCAAACAAGATGAACTTTGCCCTATTCCCAACAGTAGTGCAATCTCAAAGTTGGTATATTTACTTAGGAGGTGTGGGAGGCATAGCCCCCACCTGGGTGGGTTGGGGATAGTGTGGTTTCATTTTTGTGACGTTTGGTGTTAGTGGTTACTTTTCCTGAGAAGATAATCATCGACCCGATCTTTCATTGATGTGAGTTTTTGCTGATTTCTTCCTGATGACGTCATCTCGATGATGTTGTCTTCGGTCTTCTGGGGTTTTGACGTTCTGAGGTAGACCCATATATATATATATATATATATATATATATATATATATATATATATATATATATATATCTTTAAAAAAATATATATATATATATGTGTGTGTGTTTGTGTATACACAGACAGATGGGTGTAAGAGATTTATAAGATAAAATAAGGGATTTATATAATAAAATAATTTTTAGATAAACTAGATTTGGATGTTACATTTGTTTATTAAAACAGATTTGATATTTCAACAAAATTGGATAAGCCTTTTAAGCTATTCATCCTGTAGAAGCATGTTTCGACCAATGCTTGTATCTTCCTGCCTGTTTATCTGTCTGTTTATTTATCTGTCTGCGTGCCTATCTATCTATCTATCTATCTATCTATCTATCTATCTATCTATCTATTGGAATATCAGTTCAACTGAAACCATCACTGTTGCAGCTGAGACCAACAATGTATATAAAAATAGTGCAATGTGTTATGGATAAGGCTCTCAATTGCAGGTTCTTTCAAGTAAATGTATAACTTTTTTGGTTTAATACACAACACATTTTTGCAGACTATTACAGGACTATTACCACATATAGAAATATATACACTTGTTATTATTAGTTATGCATATTTACAATGTTTTGAGAGATCGTTCTAACTTGTGAAAGTCACCACAGTATGCTGCAATATATCTATACCTATATATATATATATATATATATATATATATATATATATATATATATAATGTCTGCATGTGTGTATATACAAGCACACACACACACACACACACACACACACACACACACACACACACACACACACACACACACACACATATATATATATATATATATATATATATATATATATATATATATGGAGAGAGAGAGAGGTGTACCTAAATATGTCTACTACTATTTAAGGTCACGTCACAAATATTTTCAAAATATGGTCAAAATGTATTTACATTGAATGTAGTTAATTTTAAAAGTCAAAGATTGTCAGGTTTGTTGTTTACTTAAAAAGTCAATATTGAATTTAGTGTGTTGCTAATTGATATATTTGATTTCAACTTTCTGTGTTGTTGTCTTTATGGGCTTTATTGATGTGTAATGTTGTAACTGTATTTCTGTCCAACACTGTGTAATATATATCTATATATCACTCTAACTATAATATATTATGTAAGATGCAGCATACAAACATGCTAGTATCATTTGCAGTTAGCATTATAACATTTACGTGACCCTTTCTTGAAAACAGTATGCAGTTATTTGTGTACCATCTGCTAAACACTTTGTAATTGTTTTAGTGAAGTACATTTATTTATTCATTTTAAGATGTATTATTTCAGCTGTGCAACTATGAGATACATTCAGATTGCTCAGAGATTAGGGTACATGGGTTGGCAGCCGTCTCTCCTTGAAGCATCACATCTTCTTCTACATTTCACAACCAATTACCAAGGGCATCTCCTCTAAAGAGCCTTCGCTCTCTGTATTCTGTCCTAGTCAGAACTATCATTGCATATAATGTATCCTACAATCCTTCAGCATGTATCTGGCTAGACATATTAAAAAAAAAAAAGACACACACAGAGGCTTCTAACAAAAATGATCTCTTGCCTCAAAAATCTTATCTATCAGAAGAGACTGAACTCCTTGTACTCCATGTTGTAGACGCTCCTGAAGGGAGATCTGTGTCTAGCTTACTGCTCCCTTAGAGAGCCAGTTAACTCACTGTGATATGGTCTGTTATCAGCTACATGTTATCATCCCATATTATATGTACTTATGCATTACACTATGATAACATACCATGACATGCGGGATATACAAGATTTATATGACAACTTCTGCAATGGTTGCAACTACTCCATACAAGCTGCAATCATGCATTCATGTGATAATGTTAAGCTGAACATTTCAAATTGTCTCCACTTAATTTTACATTTAGTACTATCATGCCTTGATGTTAATACATTGCAGCATTACACTTACAAAGTTGACAATATGGACTGTTGAAATAAAATAGCTCGACTAACACCATGCCAGACTCAGTATCGACTTTTCAGTGAAAACAACAAACCTCATGAGACTTTTACAGTACTTTTTTACATTAACTACAGCCAATGTAAATACATTTTGACTTTTTTTGATGATATTTGTGATTGTAACTTAAATAGTAGACACACACATATATATATATATATATATATATATATATATATATATATATTTATATATTTATATATATTATATATATATTTAGATACACACACACACACACACACACACACACACACACACACACACACACACACACACACACACACACACACACGCACACTTAGCAAGCAATTAATTGTTCCATGAGTCAAACTCATGGTATCTCTGTGGGAATACCCTATAGGGTTTTCATGGCATATATTACAGAAATAGATTGCTAGACTACTCTTCTGTACAGTTACTGCTGCTGCTGCCAAGTTGTTGCCCCACTAAGTTTTCGGGTCTATATTATAACATCGAACGGAACGAATGTCGAACGGTCACAATATCGAAAGTGTCATTCAAATGATTTGGTTTTGTGGGGGCTGCGCCTGCCACCCCCCCCCGCTGATTATATATACCAACTCCGAGATCACACTACAGTGAGGAAAGGGCAAAATTCCCGATCTTCACTGCACCCCAATCCCACAAACCAGGACTCGATGTACGGATATTGTGACCGTTCGACATTTGTTCCGTTTGATGTTGTAATATAGACCCAAGTTTTCAACGTAGGCCTACCAGTTGATAATCTTGTACCTTAAGCTCTAAGCTCTCAGGATGGGGATATACATACATACATATATATATATATACATATATATATATATATATATATATATATATATATATATATATATATATATATGTATAAACAGATTATATTATTTAATTTAACAAAACTTGATATGAATTTGTATCTATTGTCATGAGCTAATGTCTGCAAAGGTGCAAAAAATATGAGAATAGATACAAAGGCATATCATGTTTGCAAATAAATAATATAGTACAAATTTATGGACTAGCTTTGCACAATTGATTACATTTTCATGGACTAGTCCATAAATTTGTGCTATATTATTTATTTACAAACCAATTGTATGCTGTAAACAATCAAATAATCAAAGAGTTTCAAATTCAGCATTTTGTTTACATTAGAATCATCAGTAAATCTAGTATAAATATGACTGAAAATACAGCAAAAATCAGTTTTCTAAGGTCGCATATTTATATATAACATTTTGGAAGGACTTCAAAATAATAATTATGCAATATGAATTTGTGGGAGAAATATTGTGATATGACTCTGTGAGATCATAAATGTCTGGTTGATTAGTACTTTTTTCTTTTTTGTGACTGCGTGTTCAAGTCAAAAGGTCCTAGTAATTGATGGCCTCGTTGTCAGGCATACTGCTGCTACAGTCACTGGGCTGGATAAAGACAGGGTGAAAGTTATCTGTCTTTGTGATGGCAGGAACTGTGACATCATGAGGGCCCTACAGTCCTCATAAAGGACAAATATGACTGAGTTGATGGTGGTTCATACTGGTGTGAATAACCTGAGGTTCTTAACCCTGAAGGACATACAGAGAGACATGATGAAGCTCACTATTCAAAGTTCAGTCTCTACTGATAGATAACAGGACTGCTTCCCTAAGCAGTTAGGGGCAGCTATAACAATTGGTTAAATTGCTGCTGTCACTAAAGGGTGACCCAGTATGTGTCATCTTGTGTCAAGATGATCCAAAGCCCAACATGCTTCATTAAGGATGGGCTACACCTTTCAGTCCATGGCTTCTGCACACTGACCAAAAAACTTACTGCCCATATAATGCCTTTTTAAAGCAAAGTCTGCATTCTGGGTATTCCAACATAGCAAAAAAAATTTGCAGTAAATTCCAGTCTGGACTACTTTCAGGTTGCTGTGCTTAGTGCCAGAAGTCTGAACAATAAATTGCCAGATCATGAGGCTGTCCTGCAGCTTGAACACATCCATGTCAATGTTGGAACAGAGACTAGGATTCAGTGCAAAGATAGCACTGCCTCTTTTCCAGATGCCCGTGCCTATCATGCATAACTAACTACTGGGAAGTGTGGGGAATATCACTATTTGTTAGAAACCCAGTTATCTCTGGACATATTCCTGCAACTAACAAACAGAACACTGAACTTCAAGTTATCCTACTCGACAATTATCAGTTCATAGACTGCTACAAGTCACCTAATTTACCCCTGAAGACCATTTCTGAGCTACATGTACTTACTGAACTACACATACATAAAATACATTTCTGAATGGTGATTTCAGTTATCCATTGATTAACTGGAACATGTATACCACAAAGGATGGGAACATCTAAAGATTCATGGATTTAGCAAATATTGGGTACATCGAAAGATTTCTAGACTTAATAAAGCCTAACTGCCTTGGAAAAATGGTTAAATGACCCACTAGGGTTCAAAATCCTGTCTCCCTTCTCACTAATATTGCACCTGCTAACACTACACTTATGGTATCCTCATCGCTGGTCAGATCTGATCACAATCAGTAATCTTCCTTATGGTATTTAAACCGTCCACACAGAACACCTCTGAATTCAAAGACTACAAAAACAAACCTATTTTCTCCCCCACTGGGTCCTGAGCTGTCAGTTCTACCAATAAATTTACTCTTGTCTAATAAATAGTGCAAACAATGTGGGTCCAGTCAGAACCAAATATATTGGGGTACATTAAAAACACCTTGGTGGAATGCAAACATCAAAAAGCTTCGCAACAAAAGCTAATGAAAAACCTACTTTGATAAATACAAATCTTCCCACATTTAAAGACTTTGTTTCAAAAAAGATACCAGAAAACCTGAACATTACCATGGGGATTATCAAATGGGAACATGAATTAAAATTAGCATCTGAAGCCAAGGACAATCATAAAACTTTCTTTAACTTTTTCAGATGATTAAGATATAACACCCAGCAATGCTTTGAATTAATTTGTTATGGCATTACCCAATCGGACCCTAAATATATTGTTAATATTCTTGCAGATAAATTTAGTGCCAGTCTGTCATCAGACTCAGCCGCTGAAGTTCCCAAATTCCTGAATCCCTTTGTTCCCGAGGGTTATTGTGGAACAAGTCCTAACTGTGCTGTTTAAAGCTACAAGTACCACTCTGTGAGCAGCATGTTCATACAGTATACCTGGATCTAGCCAAGACCTTTGATATTACTCGTTATGTTGTTGTTGTATATAACCTTAAAGGCCTAAATATAGACACTTATGCTGTTAAGATGGCTATCAAACTACCTGACAGAACTCATGCAGTTAAAGTAGCAGGTGCCACCTTAGAAAGCAAAAAGGTGACTAATGGTACTCTTTTGGATTCATTAATGGGATTCTTTCTGTTTGGCTTTTACACCTCAGATCTCCAAGCCACTACACCTCAGATCTCCAAGCCACTGACCCAGACATATGGCTAATTAAGTTTGCAATGATTGCAAGCTGGGGGTTTGTGGTTCTCTCAGCATTTCTTATTGTGTTACTATAGTAAGGGCTAAATTCCAAATTAAATGCAAAAACGTGTAGCACTGTTACCTTTTGTAAACAAATCTCAACAGCAGCATAAAGTATTTTAGAACACAACTGCAGACTGACACAATAATCAGAGATCCTGGCCCATTCATAGACAACTCCCCATCCTTTGAGAACAACATAACAACAGTTTTTTGCTCCTCAGTTTTGTTTGGGGGGGCAGCTAGGACATTGCTCAGCTCCAGGGTATCAACTGCCTCAGCTACAGTCCTGAATTTGACACTAGAGGTGAGCACCTTTAGATGGTGAAGCTAGCCACGAATACCATAAGCCACTTAAATTATGCATCAGTTTATATCAGTGTCTTGGGGTGAAGGGAGTCTGAGGATCTGGAAAGTTAAAAAAATTAGGTTAATATACTGAGATGCGGAGATATGTAAAGTAACTGGAACCAAATTAAACAGACATTTGGTTTACCTAGTTCCTTAGGTTTGGAATGTGAGGGGCTGTTGAGCACTGTAAGAGCTTATGGTCTGAAGAACTTGATTCGGAGGATACCACTTACTGTGTTGTGACTATTGATGGGGACCAGGAGTGAGCAGCTAGTGGTTAGCAGATTAATAAGCAGGTAGAACATCGAACATTTTAAAAAGTACCATGCTAGACAGTATGAAACAAATCTGGGTCAAGAATATAGAACAATAATTATATATTAAAAACTGTGAATTCTTATGTCAGTTGACATAATATACCACTAAATCCTGGAAGTTAGAATACTTCCTTGGAAGTGTTTACACAAACATTTTTCTACCATCTCAGGGATGTGGAAGATGTACCCATTAGCAGATTCAACATTTCTGGGGCTGTGAAAAAAGGGGCATATGGGTAAATCTTTTTGCTCTACCAGGGTCTTAACATATATAAAATATAGTTGCAAGGGATAATGGAATGATTGCTTAGCAAGACCATGATGATTACTAAGTCATTAATGCTACTATGCTATACTGTTAATACATCTAATGAAAAACAAACTGGTTTTAGTAAATTTGATAATGACACTGGCTAATAAACAATAACTAGAAAGTGAAAATCTAAAATTAAACCAACAGTTGTTGGAGTTATATTTATGATTATTGATGATGAGCAAAGAGAAAGTGAAAATGGATAAGAAATATCCTTTATATGAATTTGCATTTACTGGTTGCTGTGGTCTACATATGAAGAAATCATTAGTGCGGTATTGAATAAGGCAGTGTCACCATACAAGGAAACTCATAGGCCTACTTTTTAATTGCTTCAAAACTCACATGAAATTGAAAATGTATGGCTTTTGACAAACATAAAATTGCTTTACTGGTATTGGTTAGATATTTACTGGAGTAAAACTGATCACCCAAATGGGTAGCTGGAAAACAGGGGTATGAAGCAGGAAAGTATATTTCATTTAAAGCTTCTAATGAAACCACCTGCTACCTATATGGCTGATTTGCAGGGCAGATGCAGGATGTCAATAAATAATAAATCAAAGAAAGCATATTATATGTTTTAATTTTTTTAGGATTCATATTGGATTTCTAGCTTGCAAATATGTTAATATCTGTCATTTTGTAAATTATGTTTTTAATAATGGAAAAGGTGAATCCAATGAATGCACCTTTGAATGAAGATGCAAGTGTGATTTATGATTGAAATTACTGTTATGGATCAAAGTTGTGTAGTAAGTAAAGTGATAGTGAAACAATCTGTGTCTTTCTCTCCAATGATTGTTTAGTTTAAGGCTATTGTATGATTGAGTTGGAAATACGTGTAAATAAATTATATAAAGGTGTAATAAATTAAAGATTTTTTTTAAAGGGACAACATAGTGCTCACTGATGGAGTTATGAAGACTTGAATGCCAAGGCAGACTTCATAGAAATAAGTGAGAGTTCATTTCAGAAGAAATTACCTGTGAGGAGATTTGGTCTGGTGGGCTTATGTGCAAGCTGTTGAAGGCCATTGTTTTACAATGTACAGAATAGGTGTGAGTGTATATTACCAAGCTATGTGAAGTTGATGTGATGTAGTCAGATAAAGTTAGACTTGAAATTCCAGTGTTTAGCAAGGATTAGCTCAGACATTGACAGAGCTCAGACAATGAAGCTGGGGGTGGGTGGGTTATGGGCATTTACTGTATATTTTTTAATATGACCTCCATAAGTGTGAGTTATTTTATTTATTTATTACTTTTGATTACTAGCAAAGTCAGACTGAACACAAAGACTCCCTTTCAATGGGGACCTGGGGAGAAAAGCTCCACAAATTTATTTAATAAATTATAGAACATTCAATACAAGTGTTATTTACAATATAGTAGAAATTAAGGACAATGTCAGATGTATGAGACAACAATATAAATGTGAGTTAGTTATAGTAAAGCTCATTTGGGGCTACAGAGATTTATAGAGAGATCACTTCTGCCCAGAAAGACATTTAGAAATGGAATACAGGACTTAGGAAAATAAAGATATCACAATATTTCACATCAAATAATTAGATTGCCTGTTTAGGAAGAGGGAGGCCTGAATTCCACAGACTTTCTCTGGTGTGCTTCACTTCTTTCTTTTTGAGGGCATTGCCTCTTGATCTGTTTCTGTTAACACTTAGATGCTTCCAGAAGAATGTAGACCTCTCATTTCTCACTTATTTTCATCAGGATCCTAACTTTGCCACAGAAATTCCCCTGTACTTTGTTAAATACAAGTTTTTTTGCAATATAAATGAATGCATTATAATATTTACATATTTTTAAACATTTAATGTAGAAAATCTGAGCCTTAGAAAATGGAATTTTAACACAAATGTATTTATTCATTTGTTTGCTTAGCTGGATAAGCAGACTGGTCCTTGGGACCTTTTTTAGCCATAATCCAAGCCAAAGGCACATTCAGGTGCACTCAGAGAAACAGTTAATTATTCAGTGAGGTGAGGTAAGGCTGAATAAATAATGGTTCATGGCAGGCATTGGTCAATAAGGTAAAATATATTCCACAAGCCATACACAAACAAATGTCATAGTCAGGCATATAGAAAAACAAATGCCAAATTAATCATATAGTAGTAAAATGAATTCATGTCAGCTTAGCAAGTTTTAATATTTAGATAGCACGAGCTGTGTGAGAAAGTGTAATAGAGAAACAAGACGTGTATTAAAAGATATCACGCCAGTAAGGTGCATATAGCTCAAATGTTAAACCTATATAAAATTGTGTATTTAACACAAACCAAACAATATTAGACCATTCATTAATCAGTAGATTATCCACATCTAACTACAAAATACATAGGTCAGAAAGTTCACTGTTCAGGTTAATCAATATGCTTAGACTGCCGCCCTTTATCTCTATAGCAGCAACACTTCTAGAAAGAAGACACATGATACAGTAGTTTAACACCGAATTACATATAATTTTGTTTCTTCCTAATGTGGGTGGAGTTGGCTCCTGATTGCAGGAGTCTTTTTATTGAAGGCCTTTATGCCAGCCACTGGATCAGAAGAATGCCTTCTTAATGTTGCAGCCTTTTGTTGCTGGGATCTAAAGTGTTACTTAAAGGAGAATATTTTAGTCCATGGGCAAGTGGTGGACAATATTCTTTGTATAGATTTTAAAACAAACTCAATTATTAATGTCAACTTGTCTTATTTTCTTGTCTATGTAAGTATAATTGCATAAAATGTTGACTTTCATAGTTAAATTTCCTGGATTCAGAGTTTAGTATGAAGGTCTTACCAGAATGTTGGTCATCTGATATTTCTAGAAACCCTCTATAGGACATTTAGAGAAGTATAAACATCAAACTCACTGAGATGTAGCCAACTACAGTTTTAACTAAGTATCTTAACTGTTTTCCCCTCAACTGTTTCACATGAATATTGTTGGAATGAATTACATTACAGCACGTTAAATGAATGCCTACTGTATACATGTTCATAGGTTCATAGGTTCATAGGTTCAATGAACCTATATTGTTGGAATGAATTACATTACAGCACGTTAAATGAATGCCTACTGTATACATGTTCTGCTGACTGATGTTGTCAGTAGTGCTTTTAGGTAAAACTTCAAAATGCTTTGCTAACTTTTATCTTTTGCTGCATCATATCTAATTGTTGCAGATTGCACTGTTTGATTGTTGGCACTGACTGATTAGTGAGTAGCATTTGGTGCACTTCATATAATTCACAAAACTGAGCCTTAACCTAAACCCTAAGTTGAATAAATGCAGGCTAGGAACATGAGTCATTAGACACATTCAAAACAACCCCATCAATGATATCTAAGCAGCACCTGGTATAAAGAGATTTGTGTGTGTGTGTGTGTGTGTGTGTGTGTGTGTGTGTGTGTGTGTGTGTGTGTGTGTGTGTGTGTGTGTGCTCACACCTCAGAAAAATGTGCAAAAACTCCTTTACCCACCACAAGGTGCTGCTCAGATACTACTGTTGGAGATGTCAACCAACAACAATTTAGACCAACTGCACAACTCCCATATATATATATATATATATATATATATATATATATATATATATGTGTGTGTGTGTGTGTGTGTATATATATATATATATATATATATATATATATATATATATATATATATATATATATATATACTTTTCAACTTAACAGCAAACCTTCATTTACATGATGACCTAAATAAATTCTGCTGTAATCCTCCTCAGATGGATCCCACTACTAAAGGCAGTTCCTATCTGCAGCATACTTAATGAGACATTTAAAACAATCCCTATTGCAAAATGCCCATATAAATAAATTATGTAACAAGAAAAAGAAATTGCTTAAACCTTATAAGGGATTTCATTCTAACTATATTAAGAGCACACTTAAACAAACTGGTAAAGAGCTGATGGATACCTTTAGGAAGCTCATAGTTGAGTATGATTTACAAATAACCACTAAAACCAAAAATAATTATTAATCTTTTTCCTAACTACATCAGAAAGTTAAGAACTAATACCATACAATGTTTGGAGCTAGTCCATAATAATACTGCACAATCTGACCCAAAGGAAAGCGCTAATATTTCAGGCAACAAATTTAGTGTGAATTTTACTCCATCCTCAGCTATAGCTATTCCACAGGTTCCACAGTCTCATCCACCACCTTGAATTACTATATAACAAGTTCTTGCAGCCCTCTCAAATGCTAAGAATACCTAAACCAAGGACCTTGATAATGTGCCAGGTTGCCTAAGCTAAACCCCTCCTTAACCTCTTTAATCTAATCGTCTCCGGTGGTTACATTCCTGAAATCTAAAAACAGAAACAGCTATTGTATTGTTGTTACATAAGAGTGGTCCAACCACAGAATCTGGCAAGTATAGAACTGTTAGTCTCACTAGCCTCATATGTATAGCTATGGAGCATATTATCTAAGAACTCATTAATGTGGACATTGAATATCTCTTAACTGAGGATCGTCATCAATTCAGCTTAGTCAATTGAAAGTGCTTCCACTTTAACCTCATTAATTTCTTTGTAAAAGTAGCCAAACCATTAGACAGAGATTATGTAGTACATACAGCACATCTGGATCTTGCCAAGATCTTTGATGCTATTCTCAACGCAAGATTATTGACATATTTGCAAATCTGAATATAGGCGCTTATGCTGTGTGGTGGATAGCTAACTGATTATCTGACATAGCTCGTGGGTAGAGTTGCAGATGCCACTTCTGAAAGCAAAAAAGCTACTACTGGTGTACCACAGGGCCCAGTGTTGAGTTCTCCTTTGCCTGACATCTATTTCACATATGTTCAGTCCAACACTTCTTGACTCTGGTTATCTAAGTTTGCAGATGACTGTAAACTTGGTATTCAGTGTTCCACTGACTCACAATTACTTCAACTGGTTAGCGATTTCTGCAAGGACAATGGTCTGAAATTAAATATGAAGAAATGTACCATAGTTCATTATGATAATCAAAATATTTTCACATAATATATAGGTGACACACTCCTCACATCATACACTGTTATAAGGAATCTAGGCACTCTAATTGATAATTCCTTATCTTTTGACAATCATGTCACAACAGTAGTTAGGAATGCCTTCTATCTGGGTCATCTAATTTCCAAAGACATCTCTACTAGATCTAAAGAAGTTTTTAATCCCCCTTTATTGCACACCATCAGGCTCATTATTGCACATAATGCAGCTTTTGGTATAATTATTTCTAAACATATCACAATCAATTTGAGAGACCTCAGAGATTCATAACTAAGAAGAAAAAATCAGTGGCCTTAAAAATGTTAGTTATCAGGATAGAGTGGCAGCCCTGTTTCTGTACTCAGTGTCTTATACACTTTTCTGTGGAGATCTGTGTCTAGGCTTTCGTAAAAAAAGATCAAACCCACTTTGACCTCCTATTCTTTCACAGAACAAATGGTACCTCAAATACTCAGTTAAAGGAACTACATTTTCATCAACAGATAAATGAGACAAATTGATGTGAGAGAGTCATATTCCAACATATAGCAACAAACATACTCTAAATGTCAATCCTTACCACCTTCAAGGCAAACTGAGATAAATGGATGGGCAGTCTCAAATTTTCCCCGTGTTCTTTCTTGTCTTGCCTCTTTTGAGGCTGGGTGGAAATTGTGAATAGGGAGTTTTGGCTAGGCTTGTAATAGTCTGCAGATTGATTGTTCATAGCTATAGCTATAGATGTATACACGCATACGCATAAATAGATATACATAAACACACAAACACACACACACACACACACACACACACACACACACACACACACACACACACACACACACACACTCAGAGAGAAAGAGAGAGTTTATGTATTATATGTATGTATTTCTGAGAGTTTATTTTGCATGCGTACCTACTAGCTAAGAAAAAGGACAGACTACATCTGATTTCAGTTCTGTCTGTCCTTCACTGAAGTTGTCAGGAAAAGTTGTGCAGAAGTACTATATTAAAAAAAAAATGCATTTTCAATATGAGCTAATCAGAAATAATAAAGAGCTTTCCAGGGATCAGATTTAGTAAGTAAATGTCAGAATATTTTGAGATATATGCCAACTATAAATGTCAGAGGAAAGCTTTAGAAATCATGGAATGATGAAAGACAAAAATTAGGTTTTGGAAGGCATTTAAGTTAACTAGATAGAGGCATGAGATCTGGCAGGTTAAGTTTTGGTAGGTCCATTAACATATGGCAGGTGGTCACCGGGTGATGATACGGGTGTACTAGGAAGTAACTCAATGGGGCTTGGGATGAAAGCCTATGAAGAGGAAGTACGAGCAGCCCCCTGCAGTATTGTTTGTTATTATAGTGTGTTTGGACTTTGGATTTTGAGATGTCAGTTGTTTATAGTTATGCACATTCAGCATAGTTTCACAACGGTGGTTATATTTGACAGTGTGATATTTTAATGTCACGGTGTATATTTGTCTTAGTGCCAGTTTCCTCATTCCTTGCACAGATGTCACATTTTTCTTCATTTGGAATTTCTGAAGGTACAGATGGACCTGTGAATGTTATTGTGACAGAAGGCCTACAGCTCAATGGGCAGTTCACTGGAAGTGAGCTCTTCAAAAATCATCTGCTTCTTCTTCTTCTTGCAAATAAGTATATATATATATATACAGTTTGCATTCTTTATTTTTATGGTCTATGGACTATGGTTGTGTACATTGGTGGTTGAGTGCAGAATTTATTGAAAAGAGTAGTGTCACACAAATTGTTGCATACATTGGAAGTTGCCTGCAGCACTCTGAACAAAGCAATGTTTAATTTTGCTTTTGCTAAGGAAATGTACTTGCATTAATGGTAAGTGGTGGTCAGACTGTGTGTGTGTGTGTGTGTGTGTTAGGGGTTATTGCTAGGGTTAGAGTAAGAGCCAGATAAGGGGATAGATTTAGTATTATGCATGTCTGGTGTTGTGTGTGAACTATGTCCATATGTGTTGCTTAGTGGTACTGCTAGGGAAAGGATTTTTAGTAATGTAAATGTAGGATTGGGGTTAGGGGCAGGGGTAGGGTAAGGGATAAGGTTAGCATATATGAGCTCCCCTGCTACAGCTTACTTATATGTTCTAACCCCTAATCCTACTTCCCAACCCCGACCCTACACATTATTTTACCAAAAATCCTTTCCCTAAGGGTCTATAGCACGTTGTTGAACTTTTAAAAGTTTGAACACCATATGGTCGATACCATATGTTCGAACTTTAAAAGTTCGACAACATAATAAAAAAAAAACATACAAAAAACTTACCTGAGGGTTGTAAGCAGGGAGGCAAGCCCCCCTGCACCCCCCACACCCCCCGCTACTTAAATATACCAACTTTAAGATCGCACTACATTGCAGGAAAGGAAAAGCTTCCCTTACAGTGATCTCCACTGAAACGTTCAAAGTTTTACAACTTCGAACATATGGTTTCGACCATATCAAGTTCGAACTTGTAAAAGTTCGACAACGTGAATGAGACCCTTTCCCTAACAATACTACTATTTAGGCAAGTGGGTTTGAAACTTTGTGGTCTTTTTTTGCTTAATCAATTGGAAAAAGAGACTGCTTTTTCAATTGGTTTCTTTCACCCATTTTAATGTTGGGTGAGTGTGTTGCTGACATGCAAGTACTGACAATTTTGAAAATCACTCTTCTCATTTAAACTTCTTTTTTGCAGGTGGGTAAGCCCTCCCACACCCCCATGTGAGAGCAAGACCCCCCCCCCAAACTTATATACCAATTCTAAGATCAACATACCTCAGAGAAAAGGGAACATTCTGAGAAATGGAATCTTGGACTTAGTATATGTAAGTCCAATCTTTTTGGCCATTCAGTCTCACTATTTTGGGACTCGTTCTAGCGAGTCCCAGTGTTTCATATGGTTACCTAAATATGTAATTATTTACGGGTGTAAAAGCTAACAGGAAATGCTCTTTTTTCTGTTTCTCTGCCTGCTTTGCATGCAAGATCATGATACAGCGAGGTCTGAGAATGTGCCCTTTCTGTGCTGTACTGTGATCTTGGACTTAGTATATATAGTTAACAGGAGTGAGGTATGTAAAACACTGTTTTTCTTTTTTATTTCTTTTGGTAATTTTTTTTGTATTTGATCTAAATATATTGATCATTTTTTGAATGCTCTTTTGAATGTTTGCTTATTGCTTAGGTAATCTTGTTATTTACACAGTCCCTGTTATACTTTATTGCATGCTACATACTCACATCTTACAATATATTGATCTACCTTAGCTCTACATAATTTAAAACAACAAAATATATTATTTAACAGAGTGTTAACTGGTCTTCAGTTATAAATGCAGTGGACTGCAGTATTACACCAGACATTAGTCTACATAAATGAGGCTATGTTAATTTAAAATACACCAAAATCTTTAAAGCAATTGCAGTTCTTGGAAAAATTAACATTTACAGAAAATTAAGTGCGAGGCCACAGCATGAATTTTGAGAAGAATGTACTATGTAGTGAAATATGGAGAGCAGGCACATATAAATAGATATCTACATTTTGGTGAGATTTCTGTACCTGCCAGCCAATGTTCTCTCATAGTTGACACTGTTATTTGTTGAATAAGCCTTTCAAGAGAGCTACCAAGTGCATGTAAGAGTGTGGTGACACACATGGCACAGTTTGTCATCTAAGAATTTAAAGGACTATTACTTTTATCGGTACCATGCAACATTGCCTGCAGTGTTGAAATCTGCAAGCACTATTGGCAATTTCAGACAGATTACTCTGTTCCAAGTACTCCCTTGAGGTCTGCAGAGTGACATGTCAGAGCATAGCTTGCAGGGTTTGCTTGAGTAATTGCATAAGTCACAGAACTGCAGACTGTACAAGACACTGACATCAGCTACTCTCACAGACTTTCTATCTCATCCTTGCAGCAAGAAGTAATAATTAGGGTGGAATAAACAGACAGGATCCAAGACCTACAGCCGGCTGTGACTTCATTCAGTATGATAAGAAGTGACATTGTAGAAAAACTGATCAGAAATTGTTCTGATGTCTTTCCGTGATGAATGGGAGGACATGACTGTTTGGAGTTATACTTCCTGAAGACAGATCTGTACAGTTCTTCACAGGTTACCTTAAGTTGTGAGCAGTAGTTTAATACTAATACGTCAACTGCAGTCTAAAAGAAGATATTCTAATGTATGATGGAGCTTCTTCTGGGCATATTTACTTATTACTTCTCTGTTACCTTCATGCCAAGTAAGTGACATTTTTGTACTAAAATTAATTGCTTATACTATTTGTGACATTTGTTAAAAAAGACACACAGCTATCAGCATTTGAGATGACATTTAATGTTCGCCAGTTTTATTTAACAATGTTCATATATGTGGTTCATCAGCATTTCCTTCTTTGAAGAGAGACAGATACTGGACAATAGACATAATCTCTATGATAAGCAGGCATTTAGATACATTCACAAGCCTGTGTAAACAACCAATGCAAAATGTGCCAGCTTACTGAACTAAGCTGATTTTTGCAGTCATGAAGATTTTTTTATTATTATTTACAAATGCTGTAGTGAACGTTTTTTCCAGTAAGGGAGTGGACAACTCTCCAGTTCTGAGTGATTGTGCTATGACTTGATTATTTAGAAACTTAGAAACACAGTACAAGGCTCTGTAATCAGAGGAATTATAGTTGATAAGACATTTAAATGATATTTTCATAAACTAAAAAAATAAGATTAAAGATGCAGGGTTATTCAGTTATGTCTTGGTATGTCAGTGACACCACAGGTTAGAACCCTCTAAACAGAGAACTTGTTAATTGCTTTGAAATATGTAGTATGTAACTAATGTTAAACTTATATTGCATAGGTCTAATCAGCCTGTTATTTTGTGTTATCTATAGTAGTGGATCTGTGAAGACTGCGCAGAATAAAAAGCTAGTAATCTGTGAAAGTTTTGCATTAAAGGATTTTAATCCAAAAACTCTGTGTGGTAAGATATGAAACCAATGGCAAGTAGGTTTCTAGAAGTTCTGGTCAGTTTGTCACTTTCAGTCAATACATTTTCTTGACAGCTGTTTCGTTTTCTTGGTTCATAAAAGTACATGCACACAGACACACACACACACACACACACACACATATATATATATATATATATATATATATATATATATATATATATATATACATATACATGCACACAAGCACACACAGAGACATTTAAAACACAAAAGAAAAACTCACCAGGTGCATTAGAGTTTAACAAACCACTTTCAGGCATGGCATGCAGATAAAGGGCTTCTTAATCCATGGCCATTCCATTGTACTGTCAGCTATGAGGAGTATTACCATGCATAGAAAACATGCCCTGCTAGAAGCTGGACTTTTGTAATGTATTTATGTATTTCAATGTATTAATGGTGGTAGATATAACTGAACAACACTGACCAATTTTGCTCTCAGCCTAGAACACACAGACAACAAATGTTATTTATAGCCAGCCAATAGCTGCAAACTGTGCTACTACTGAATTGTACTTCATTAGCAGCAAGCAGTACTTTGGCAGGCATGAACAGTGTAGAGCTGCAAACAGAGATGTTGTGAGAAAAGGTGGCAAATTTCACCTGCAAATGTCCCCAGAAATATTCATTTGTGGACTCTTTTTTTTTTATATATACTTCAGCATGTGTTTGTGTCTTTGTGTTTCACTCTACAATGGTGATATATATATATATATATATATATATATATATATATATATACATATATATATATATATATATATACATATATATATATATATACATATATATATATATATATATATATATATATATATATATATATATATATATTTTATCCCACATATTTTTGCGTTGTTTAGTTCTTTTGTTTGCCTTTAAGCATATGGGAAATTGCTGCCAGAAAGGCTGCATTCACATGTATTTATTCAAAATTCTTATTGTGGCCCTTGTTGGTTCTCCTTCTTTCAGGAGAAGGATGTAGTCTTTTTTCTGCCTTGTTACTAGTACTCCAAATGACTAAGTGATGTAATACCAGCAGATCATTCACAGCGGGTAGCATGCCTGTGAAAGCACACCATGTACGCCACATTGACAGCATTCCATGCAGTGCACTGCTGTGGGAAGTAAAGAGAGGTACCCTGAAAGGTCTCCATACTGTCACTACAGCAGCATACTGGGATGCCTCTGAGGACCACCATACTGTCACTATGGGAGCATACTGGGATGCCTCTGGGGATCTCCATACTGTCAGCATGGTAGCATACTGTGTGTCCCTGGGTCCTCCATACTCCTAGTATGACAGAATACTGGAATTCCCCTGGGGACCTCTATACTGTCAATATGGCAGCATACTGGGATGCATCTGGGGACTGCCATACTGTCAGTATGGCAGCACACAAGGATGCTTCTATCTCCTCTCAACCATGCCTTTGGGGAAGGATGAAACCACCAGAACCCAACTGATGGCATGCTGTTACATTACACTGCACTGCATCACAGAATGAGAGCACTAAAGCCCAGCTGATGGCACACTGTTACATTACACTGCACTGCATCACAGGATGAGAGCAGCAGAGCCCAACTGATGGCATGCTGTTACATTACACTGCACTGCACTGCATAACAGGATGAGAGCACCAGAACCCAGTTGATGGCATGCTGTTACATTACACTGCACTGCATCACAGAATGAGAGCACCAAAGCCCAGCTGATGGCATGCTGTTACATTACACTGCACTGCATCACAGAATGAGAGCACCAGAGCCCAGCTGATGGCACACTGTTACATTACACTGCACTGTATCACAGGATGAGAGCACCAGAGCCCAGATGATGGCATGCTGTTACATTACACTGCACTGCATCACAGGATGAGAGCACCAGATGCCAGCTGATGGCATGCTGTTACATTACACTGTACTGCATCAGAGGATGAGAGCATCAGAGTCCAGTTGATGGCATGCTGTTACATTACACTGCACTACATCACAGAATGAGAGCACTAAAGCCCAGTTGATGACACGCTGTTACATTACACTACACTGCATCACAGGATGAGAGCACCAGAGCCTAGCTGATGGGACGCTGTTACATTACATGGCAGTGCATCACAGGATGAGAGCACCAAAGCCCAGATGATGGCATGCTGTTACATTACACTGCACTGCATCAGAGGATGAGAGCACCAGAGGCCAGCTGATGGCATGCTGTTACATTACACTGCACTACATCACAGAATGAGAGCACCAGAACCCAGCTGATGGGATGCTGTTACATTACACTGCACTACATCACAGAATGAGAGCACCAGAACCCAGCTGATGGGATGCTGTTACATTACACTGCACTGCATCACAGGATGAGAGTACCAGAACCCAGCTGATGGCATGCTGTTACATTACACTGCACTGCATCACACAATGAGAGTACCCAGAACCCAATTGATGGCATGTTGTTACATTACACTGGACTGCATCACAGGATGAGAGTACCAGAACCCAGTTGATGGCATGCTGTTACATTACACTGGACTGCATCACAGGATGAGAGTACCAGAACCCAGTTGATGGCATGCTGTTACATTACACTGCACTGCATCGCAGCATGAGAGTACCAAAACCCAGTTGATGGCATGCTGTTACATTACACTGCACTGCATCACAGGATGAGAGTACCAGAACCCAGATGATGGCGTCCTGTTACATTACACTGCACTACATTATAGGATGAGAGTACCAGAACCCACATGATGGGATGCTGTTACATTACACTGTACTGCATCACAAGATGAGAGTACCAAAACCCAGTTGATGGCATGCTGTTACATTACACTGCACTGCATCACATTTATGCTACATTTGATTAATGTCAAGGTGAATCAATTAACCTGTCTAGTCTACCCTTTTAACTGCATTTAATATTCTACTTCCCCTCTATCCTTATCTTTGCCCTTATCCATTTTCAACATGTTGCATGTTTGTTGACTGCTTTTTGGATTCTTACCACTCATTCTAGTAGTCCATTCCATGGGTTTGTAATTCTCTCTGTGAAAAGAAGATTAGGGAGTGAATATTCCCTGCAATCTACTGCTGTGCCCCCTCAATCCTGCTCCGCCCTTCCTGTATAGAACCACCCCTTCACATATCCCTAACATTATCTTCAGGCTCAGGATCATGCTCACCCTGTCTGTTCTGTTTAACTGAAAACAGCTTTAACCCCTCTAGCTAGTGCTCAGTCAGAATTTTCTTCAAAATCTCATGGATGTTTCTGGCAGCTTTCCTCTGGATTTCTTCTAACAGTCTGATCTCCTTTCCCTTATATGGCCTCCCGAACTCAAGATATGGTCTGACCCAAGCCTTGAAGAGTGAATGCAATACCTCATTCCTTCTGTAACCTGTTGTTCATAGATTAGTAACATACTAACTGGCTTTGTGAGCCATTTTAAGCCTAGCCAATTATCCCTTGTGAGACTCAAACCCTGCACCTTGTGTTTGTAAAGCAAGCACCTTAACCATTAGGCCACCCTCCTAACCCCCTGTGAGCAACAAAAACATAAGTGAATGAGACTTATCAAGTTGATTATTCTTATGCACTTACGCAGGATACCAGGAACAAGCTCTGCTTCATAACCCTTATTTGTCTGAACTGTCAGTACCACACAGAAGGATGATTATTTATTATTTTCAACAAGTAGGTCCCACTAGGTCTATGACCTTTTTTAGGGAAGGTCCAAAGTGGTATTTATACTGACTATATGAAATCTGTTTTCATCAACATGTGTTTTGGGATCTTTAAGATTTTCCTGAGCTACCAGCATGCCAGGCAGATGAAATCTCAGCTTAATGTCTTGCCCTAAAGATGGATCTTCCAGAATGTAGCACCCCTCCCCCTCAATCTAAACTCTATACTGCAGTATCTGTAAGGCAGGAATATAATCAAAAGCATTTTGACCTTCATTTCATCAAAGACAAGTGTGGAAACTACTGAGACACCAATAATTACAAGTTATACTCAGTTAAATAAAATTGTAACACAGTAGGAAAAAAACATAAGAAACCATAATTATTCTAAAATTATATGTGTGTATAACACCTAATTGTGCCATTTCTGTGTGCGGTACAGTGCAAAAATATACAAAATCTAAGAATGTTTTTCATTCTGTGTCGGGTAAAACTATAATAAGAGGGAAATTTGTATTAAGAAAATGATTTTAAGATTCAAATAAAAAGCCTTATATGATACTTATTTCTGATGTGTTCATATGTATGCAGAGAATGCAGTAACTGGGGATACAAATTTTACTTTCAGGCATCATATTTTTATTTATTACCTGTTACAGTTTTATTTTGGGGATGATGAGAGAAAAGCTTTATATACTGTGAAAAGATAACTTCAGTGCTTGTTATGGAAGGGAGTCTGAGTTCAGCTTAATCTACAGATGCTCACGAGACAGAGATGGCACGAAGTAGAAGATATATTAGTTCATTATATATATATATATATATATATATATATATATATATATATATATATATATATTTTTTTTTTTTTAATCTGAGTATCTGCTGTAGAAACATGGTATACCAGTGTGGAATATGTATAAACCAATCAAATGTCAACAAACAAAACACTTATATTCTAAAAAAAATGACAGATTTCATAAAGACATAAAGAACAGGTTTGGTCATGGAGAAATATAGCATTGCTAGCTTATAATTAATGTGAGATTTTGATTTCTGTGGCAGACAATCAGATTATTTTTATTTTGTTTTCTACACAAGAAAAACATCTTCATGAAAAGAAGGGTGAGGATAAAATGTAGAGGAAGTTCTGGTAACATGACTTGAAGTACAGAGGTTCATGTTTTTTCCTAGTGATGTCTAGAAGTTATTTAGAACTGCATCACAGTAGCAGACTGTTTCACATTATGACCTGCCTTTCAGAATTAATATGCTTACTAACAACATGATCAATGCAAAAAGAGATGTGACAGAAAATATTTACAAACCTTATTTTCAAGTAATCAATAAAGAGATGTAAATTGTCTTTCAGCACTACATATTTCATCACTATTGCAGATGGTCAACATATTTGTAGCTGCAGCTGACTTGTGTTCTGAAATATCAGGCATTTATTAAAGCAGATGCTCTTATTGCCCCAGAGCTATGGGTACCAAGTACAGATGGAAACTACACAACCCGAGTCCTGCGGCAAAAACATAGGACAAACAGCAAGAAAGAACCTTGCAAAACCTCAAAATGTATGTGAAATATTTACAACCTTTATTTTTCTATGTATCATCCTTGATACATAAATCTAGGGACTTTTACTTGGTGCTCTCAACAGCCAGCTTCCACTTAAACTATGACGATCAGTTATAACTAGCAATGAAATGAATATATATCTAATGGAGTTTTCACTTTTCACATTGTATCTGTATAAAAACACCTGCAGGTCATGAGGCTGTAACATTTTTTTTCAGTTTTCAGAAGCAATTTACATGTAACCAATGATGCCCTGAAAAATCTCTATCATTCCACAGTATATTTTACCCTGAAACTTAGGTCATTGAAATGAGAAATGAAACATTTTGACCCACTCCATCACTCATGTTACCTGCTTACCTGCCAGCTGCCAAGTGCAGCTTAATGAATGAGTATACACTATGAGTCACCTCTATGCATACATTCAAATTGTCAGTTGGCACAGCTGTCTTCATTCTTATTAAGGGAGATGTGCATCTTGGCCATAGTTTTCTTAGAACCTCTGCTCATTTAAGTGTGATTTGTGAAATAGAACTACTACCAAGACATACATATACACACTCACACAAATGTGCTGTCACCACCCAAATGTCAATAAAGCTATCATTTGCAGGCAATAGCTTTATAGTTAACAAAACACAAATTTACATAAAAATGTACATATCTGAAAAAATGTAAACTATGCCACATTCTTGATTATATTAAATATAATGTTCAATAACTAAGCAGTCAAGACACTTTTATACTGTCATGATAACAAGCAGAAGGCATGTTGGAAATGGAGTAAAGTTGGGGTTGTGGGTAGGTTGTTAAAAATAATAATAAATCAAGTAACAGCCTCCCATGAAGAAAATGCGTGGTCCAAAGAAACCATTATATAACCCAAAATAAATCAGTATAAAAGTAATAATCCAGAGTAAAAAAAATTGATATGCATCGTAAACTCAATAGCTCTTGAGCTGCCCCACATTTCAGATTTTGCATTCCATGTTAAGCTTCCTTGAGATCATTCAGTGCTGTAAGTGGCATATAAGCATAAACTGCTTCTTGTACATAAGTTGCAGTTAGGCAGATATCATGCATTGGCTTTGCTGCAAAGTCTATGAATAGCATACAGTGTGGGAATAGCCTGGCATACTCTTTGTATGCCATGATATACAAATTAACTTTTTAGGTGACAAAGTATTGCCCAGTGCAAGCTCATCACCTACCCCAGCTTAAAATGAAATTAAAAGTGTATAAGTGAGACTGCAATAAAGGCAACTGTATCCAAAGTGATGTGTGTCATTTGCATTTTATATTATTGGTCATCTTATTAAAGACTCCTAATATAATATTTTTAATATGCACTGCAACTTTAATTCTGTATTTAGCTATATTTTACAGGAAATAAAGAGTTTTTTTCTCTCCTTCCCTGGGGCCATCAATATTTCCTCTTGTGCTTACTCAATTTGCAAATTCATTGCTAGGGAAGGAGGAGCCCTATGGCCTCTTTGTTCTTCCTAGGGACAAAGGTTGAATAGTGGAGAGCAATTCTATCACTCTTCTTGGGGACAGGTATTTTGCCCTAACCACCATTGTACATATCCAATAACAAACATGCAGTGGTTATCTCCAAGGGCATATTACTCTCTTTTGTAATTTACATAATCCTTGATGACACCCTGCCCCCAAAGCTAGAGGTCCCAATGGGATCTACATTATCCAATGGGGATTTTGTTACAAGAATATGAGTCACACACAAATGCCCACATCCTCCCCCTGAGACAGGAGATAAGACACTGCTTCATCATTTCTGTCTCGACCTTTGCCACCTCCTCCTGCATCTGGGCTACTAATCAAACCTGGGGCATTTGGGTCATAGTCAAGATCTGTCCATCTATAAAATGGATATGGATGAAAAAAATGTATATTATACTGATCCTTAGAGGGGTAACACTATAGGACTTGGTGTACACTTCCAAAGATGTTGGCAACAAGAGTGAAAGCTGTAATCACATGTAGGATAAATTCAGTAATTAGTTTGTGAGATGGCAGTGTGTGCTTGCTGCTAAAGACTGAAAAAAATTATAGCTTGTGTGACAAAGGGGGATACTGCCAGCACAGCTATCTGGAATTTTGTAAATAATTATATGTCATTTGTTAATATCAACATGATTTATATAAGATGCTTGTGTTACAAATGCATTAGAACTGCATGTCATGTGTATATCAAACTGCTTGTACAGAAGTATGTGTTGAAAAGGTTTATGCAAAGTATTGTTTGAGCTGTAACCATAGTGTGCCCTACTGGAATAGAACAGAAATGTACTTGCACTGTTGTAACTGTTTAAATGTATATATTTTACCAGTGCAAACTGGAACACAGGAGGTTAACTTCAGAAAAATAGCTAACATTAAATTACTTTATGGACACACAATAAAAGATGGTATCTTTCAGTTTTCAATGCAGCAAGGAGACAGAATGTCTAAAAACAATGAGCTTTCTGTATTATCTCTAGGGTGAAATAATTATTAGTCTTGAAATATGAAGGAATGTAATTATTTTATGACTTCTAGCATCTGCCAAAGATATGAGGTCTGTGTATTTTCACAGGTAGATGCTAACTACTGTCAGCTTCCAGCAGTAGGGGTTTCACCTGGGATAGAGTCAGATGACAAAAATGATGTCATTCTGCAAGCAATCTCAGCAGTGATATTTGAGATATTAATCTGACAACTCTCTGAGAGAGACAGTGCATTTTGTATTCTGTCCTGGACCTGACAACAACAAGAACCATTCACCACACATCTTCCTTGCTCTGATGAAGTAAGTTACTAGGGAATAGTATAATTCTCTTAGATATAATCAGGAATATAGCAAATCTTAGTTTAGATATTTTTCTTTATTTATATGAGGCTGTCCTGCAATGTTGTTTTAAATATTTCCTGCAATTTTGAACTCTGATGTCACTGTGATTATATACTGAGTATTTTCTTGTTCTTTTATTGTTTATTATTAAATATATTTAAACATTTCATTGTGGATGATCTGTTTAGAGATATTTATGTTTTGAAAATACTTACATATTTATTTGGTGACACTGTATGGGCCACTCATAATAGCCTTGCTCTTGGTCAAATTGCCATTTGTATTAATATTAATATTATACATTAAGGTAGGACATCCTTTGTTAAGGGCCTTAAAGTAGCTGATAAGGAGTTGGCTGGTGGCAGTGATAACTAACTTATAGTCTGGGCAAAGGGGGCATGGCTAGTAAACCTGTGACAGTCTTTCCCAGGTGTGTGTGTGTGTGTGTGTGTGTGTGTGTGTGTGTGTGTGTGTGTGTGTGTGTGTGTGTGTGTGTGTGTGTGTGTGTGTGTTGAAATCAAACCTCAAAGAGTGTGTGTGTCAGCTACTTGGGCAGGGACACAATGCACTGGTTGGACAGAGGGGTTGCTGGACATTTTGGCTTGGCCAGTCAGCTGCGATCTCAACTCTATAGCTGTGCCAATAGGGAGTCTTACTGGGGATCTGGAGAAAGAGGGAGAAACCAGTCCCGGACTGACTGTGGTCTCTGTGTGCTCTTAAGGGGAAATTACACTTGATGCAGAGAGCTGCATCTGGAAATACTGGGTGTGTACCCATTATCCTTCCAGTGTATGTCCCCCACTGTTGCCAGTGGTGAGGATTGAGGCTCCTTGATTACTGGTCCAGTGGTGGGTTGTCACAGCATGTTATAAAGAAAGATGGAAGGGTAATACTAAGAGATGGAGTTGCAGTGTAGAACAGGCAGAAAGATGTGGAAAAGATGAGATGCCTCAGCATGAGATATTTAGCACCATGTAAGTAAATGGGGACCAGGATAAAAATTGTAAAACTAGATGCATGGACTCAAAGAATTGTCATATGGCTGTTGTGCATGTCACAGCTGAAACCACATACAAGATATTACATTAATTTCTTGTCTCCTTTCAAAGGAAAAAACTTCAAAGACCAATTCACGTTAGGTTCAAGCAAGGCACCCTTTATTACTTGCAGCAAGGAGACAAAGCATGTAGGCACAAGGTTTGTCTAGCTCTTTGGTGATCAGTATGTTATTCTTATACAGTTCTCTTCATGTCACACAGGAAATGTTACTATTTATTGCTGACGTAGTTAGACACAGCTTTCTGTATTGTTCTACAGAAAATGTTACTAGACTTATTGCTGACTAGGTTAGATTATTTGCTAGCTTGCAAAACATTTTGAGAAAAACAACCTGGCCTTGGGCTTATTTTAGCCCACCTTAACTTTTCAATTCTTCAGTTGTGCAGTTCTAATACATGTGTTACATTTTGCCTAGATTCAAGGTACATTTCTAGCTTTGGTACAAGTAATGCTGACTATGGTTTAAACTTTGAAGCATCTATTGTTTTCTTTATCAAAGCTTCTAGTAGCTGCATACTTTCTCATGGCATAAGCAGAAATGAATATCTCTTTGTTAGGTTTCATGACATTAGCAGAAATGACATTAGCAGAAATGAAATGCCTCTTGTTAAGTTTCTAATAGCTGTGCAGATTCATGCAGTGTGAACAGAATAAATGTATTAACCCTTTTAAACCTCAAATGCACTAAGCATGCATATTATTATTATTATATATTTTTCTAACATTTCCCCCCTTTTAATTCTTTTATTCTACTTTCAAGATAAGTATAAACAGTTTTTTTCTTCCCCTAACCTCTTCCTACTCAGGATTTACAGTTAAGAGAGTAATTCAGTTTAAACCTATGAAAGTATGTTCAGCTTTTCAGCAATTCTTCAAGTTCAGCACCTTGGTATAAGGTTTCTGAAACTGAAATGTCTATAAAGTATTTAATCAGTCATTTTATGCAGGGGATGCAGCAGCACATACATACCACCAGTAGGATTATTCCTACACAGATGGCAATCAGAATGTTCATCAGGATACTGCCCCACCCCCCAAACAATTTTTGGAAAAAGTCTGTCAATGGATTTGGTCCTGGTTTAGTCATGGCTGACACCTGCTGAATTACCTCAAGATGGTTGTCTATCTCATGTTTGTGGTCAGGAATATATGAACAGCACTCCTCCTGGATTAAAGCGCATGTACCTCCTTTCACCGCTAGGGTGAAGTCAACAGCCATGCGATTTTGAAGCACCACTATTCTCATGGCAGTCAGTTCATCAGTCACCAGTTCTAGGGCAGAAAAGGTTGCATTGCTCATTATTTCGAGAAGCTTAGACAATTTTCTCAGTTCCCAGATTAATTTTGTTGCTCCATATGCTGGCAGTACACCTGCCCACAATATAACAGTATCACTCAAGTCCATATGTGACAGTCCATTTTTCCCTAAGCCCACAGCATGATGGTTTTTCCAGCGCGCATTGATTTGCCCCACTGGATTGACAGGCTTCTTGATTTCTCTAACATTCTGAATTTTCCCTTGAGGTAAAACTGCTGTGTGTCATATGGCCAGAACCAGGTACCCCAAAAAACAACTGCCGGACCAATTCTCAGGTAACCATTTATATGCTTTCCTAGCACATATAAAGTAACAATCTTCTACTTTGGTAGTAACTTTACTATGCCCTGACTCTGCATGAAATATTTTTTTGTCGATTATAGACAGTTGTCTATAGTGGTCAGCATTATGTTTCACTTCACCAATTGTCCTATGCATCAGTTCAACAAATGAATCATAGCTTGTGTTACAATAGGATCCAATGTTATCAGGTTTAGTGTAGCATCTATAGGGAACAGTCACATTGCAATTGCTCCAACCCACCTGAACTGTATCATTCTTGTAAAAACACACAGTTCCCTTCTGTCGAACAGACAAGTGCAGTGCTGCTTTATCTTGTGATGTGCCATCTGATGTATCATAAATTAAGTTTTCCCAGGTCTTGTTGGCTCCTAAGGGAACTGAAGTTAACAGTAACCCCCCATATGCTGTTGGCAAAGCTGTGCAAATCCAGCAATTCGAAACATTGAAGGTCTCAGCATACACATATTTGATTGCCTGGTAAGTGTTAAAGTTCGGGTGCCATTCTGCGTGCCACTCTGCACGCTTGTTTAGTTCAATTTGTGTGGCTGGGAAAAGGAATGGCCACAACAAAAAGATTATTGTCACTAGTACAGTCAACAGGATGATTATGCAATACTTTTGAGGAAACAGTTGCTCTGCATTATTTTCTCTGACTCTTCCAAGTAGGTGTATTTGGATCTTACTGGATTCCGTCATCTTTATTTCGGACAAGTGCTGTTACTCTCTGCCCTAATAGGACCTTCAGCACCGATGGTTTCTTACTGGGGTTGAGACGGATCAGTCCTATTGATCTGACCCCACTTTGTAGCCAGACTTTGTGCTGAGGGCCCCGATGGAGAGGTAAGATTTTTGTCCAACTCAAATTCTTAACCAGCTTGCAGTGCGTCAGGTGTATCCACGAAGCTTGTTCTGCTATCTTGACTGCAGTGGGTGTTGAAAGAAGCACCTGGTAGAGACCTTCCCACCTTGGCGATGACCAATTCTTCCTCTTGATGTTTTTGATCCACACCCAATCTCCGGGCGTCACTGCCACTTCTTATGTCTTGGTTTGTTTTCTATCTGAAACAGAAATTGTCTGCAACAGATGTTTAGAACTCAACAATTTTTTCATATATTCAGCTAGTGTGAAATCAGCTTCCTGGTCTGATGACATGAGAAGTTTCCACTGGGGTGTATAATAAGCCCTTCCAAATAATTTTTCAGAAGGAGTCAATATTTTTGCTGTAGGGACAGTTCTCATGCTCAACAGTGCTAGGGGCAAACAGTATAACCATTTTTTTCCTGTCTCAGCTATTAATTTTCTCAATTTGTTTTTTAGTATACCATTATGCCTTTCAGCTAGCCCTGCAGATTGCGGATGGTATGCACAATGATTTTTTAAAGAAATACCAAAATGCTTACTCAACTGCTGTATGGTTTGATTTACAAAGTGTGTACCATTGTCACTGTAGATCCTTTCCGGAATACCAAACCTAGGAATGATTTCCTTGACAAGTACTTTTGCCACCGTAGCTGCATCTGGATTTTTGGTTGGAAAGGCTTCCACCCATCTGGAAAACATATCTACAATGACAAGACAATACTTCTTATTTTCACATTTGTTCAATTCTATGAAATCCATACAGATAGTGTGAAATGGATATGGTGGTATAGGGAAACTCCCTTGCTTGGGCTTTATCGCCCCCTGTGCATGATGTTTGTTACAAATCTGACACATCAAACAAAATTTTTTAGAGTAGTTTGTAAATCCATACATTGTGAACACCTGGTTCACCAGCTGTACCATCCCCCCTGTTGAGACATGGCACTGCCCATGGCTCAACAAAGCTGCATATTGAAACAAATTAGAGGGTAGTATCGTTTTTCCTTCTCTAGAGATGTACAGCCCCTTTTCGAGGATTGCTCCTCGTTTTATCCATCGTTGTTTATCAGCTTGCGTAGTGAGTGTCTGTATTGTTTTTAACATATCTAAATCTAAAATCTCAGAGGGTTGTAATTCCTCATTTAAAAGAAATACTTCTGTGGCTGCTTGTTTTGCAGCTGTATCAGCTCTCGCATTACCTTTTGAAATCCTATCTTGTTGCTTGGTGTGAGCTGTGCATTTACAAATGGCTACTTTCTGAGGTAACTGAATAGATTCTAAAAGATCTAAAATAAACTGTGCATGATTTATAGGTTTGCCAGTAGATGTTATCATTCCCCGTTTTTTTCCACTATTGCACAAAAACATGTACAGTAGAAAAAGCGTACTAGCTATCAGTAAAAATGTTTACACATTTACCCTTTGCTAAGGTACATGCCCGTGTCAGGGCAATCAATTCTGCTGCCTGTGCAGATAAGTTGTGTGGTAAAGGTTTTGCTTCTATAATCCCAGTATCAGAAACTACTGCATATCCTACTAGGTTCTGTCCTGCAGGAACCCTTCTGCACGAGCCATCCATGTAGTATGTCACTTCGGCATCATCCAAGGGGACATTCGTGAGATCTTTTCTAGGTAGTGTCTTTTGCTCAATTACCTGCAGGCAGCGATGTGGTGTGCCGTCTGCAGGTCGGGAGCAGAGTAGAAGGGTTTAAAGTCGTGCAGCGCTCAATTGTCATATGAGGTTGGCTCAACAATATAGTCATACAGGAAAGATGCCTAGCAGGGGAAAGATATGCCACCTTTTCTTGTAGTAAAATAATCGCGACTGCATGAGGTACTCTCAAAGTGAGAGGGTGGAACAAAACTACTGAGGCTGAAGCCTGTACTGCCATTGCAGCTGCAACTACTGCTTGTACACAGTGAGGTAAGGATCATGCCACTGGGTCTAGTTGTGATGAATAGTAAGCAATGGGGTGTTGCTTATCCCCATGCTGTTGTGTTAATACTGATGTCATGTAACCCTGCTTACAATCTACAGTTTGGAAAAAACGTTTATGGTAGTTTGGCAATCCCAGAACTAATCAGGATGCTATTAACTGCTTTAGTTTGCAGAAAGCAGATTCTGCCTCTGGTGTCCATTGTAACAAATCCTGTGCTGCCATAGGCTTCTTATATATAAGGTCAGTCAGAGGTTCAGATTCCAAGGCATAGTTTGGAATCCAGCTTCGGCAAAAATTAGTTGTACCCAGGAAGGACATCATTTCCTTCTTGGTGGTGGGTTTTGGTACTTGCAAAATTGCTATTTTTCTGTCCTCATCTAATGTTCTACCTTCCTTGGAAATTACATATCCTAGGTATTTGAATTGTTTTTTTCCAAAGCTGCAGTTTACTTTTATTTACCTTATGTCCTTCAGCAGCTAAAAATCATAGGAGTGCTATGGTATCTTCTCTACATCCTGCTGGGTGGGGGCTGCCAGCAAGATGTCATCAACATAAAGTAAAATCTGACTGCCTCTTGGTGGGGTGAATCCTGCCAAGTTGTTTGCCATTTCTTGTGAGAATATCGTTGGAGTTTCACAATATCCCTGTGGCAGTTGCGTATATGTATACCTTTTTCCCTGAAATGTGAATGCAAACCAATACTGGCTATCAGGGTGTATCGGTATCGAAAAGAACGCATTGCTAATGTCTACCACAGAAAAATACTTCTGTTGAGGTTTGAAATCATTCAACAGGGTGTGTGGGTCTGGCACCGTGGGTGCCCTTGGTATTACCGCATCATTTACGGCTTGTAAATCTTGGACCATACGCCATTCTCCATTGGCCTTTTTAACTGGAAATAAGGGTGTGTTACATGGTGAATCTGGAGATTCTGCTAGTATCCCTCCTTTAAGTAAGGCTGCTATAATAGGCTTTATCCCTGCCTCTGCATCTTTTCTTAAGGGAGACTGCCTTTTTTGTGGTCTGAATGCTGACTTTGGTGTGATAGTAACTGGTCCCGCTGTACGAATGAGTCCTACATCTGATTTTCCTGTTGACCAGAGGGTCTCTGGTATATTTCATAAGGCATTTTCTTCCTCCTTTAATAGGAGTGTCAATCAGCTGTCCTTGCTAGACTGCAAGTGCACAGCTGGGTTGGTCTGAGTTATCCAATTCAACTTCTGTATTTGTATTCCCTGTTCTGACAGTTCTAGTTCTGTCTGTTTCTCCCATCACGTGACTTTTTCTCCTAGGTCTGCCCATTCTATATTTCTGTTTTTGGTTAAGCTAACATGTGGTAATCGATTAGATTTATAAAGTGCAAAGAACTCCTGGGGCAATGAACAGCTGGCTACACTGTTCCCCTCTGTGTCCCAGTACAGGTTACGCAATATCAATCTGTTTGCATGATTCTTAAATAATTCTTGCTCATATTCCTTATCAGGTCCTGGTGTGTTACAATAATACAGGGTACAGTGCAACAGGTGTTGCTTATCAATGTCAAGGGAGGGGAACTTGCTGATGGCTACATTCATTAACTCTTTGGTCACAGTCCCTGGACCAGTCGTAACCAAGTCCTGGCTGTACCAATAAAACATTTCACCCTCCGATTGCACTGCAAAGGTATCAATTTGTCACTGTGCTTCCATACCCTGCATGGTTGGGACTACTGTTATACCAAATAGCTGCATGAGGTCTCTGCCCAAGAGGTTTACTGGGCATTTTGCAGAAACAACAATTTTGCTTTTTTGTGTCAATCCTGAAACTTGATCAGTTATTGCAATGTTACGGGAGAGAGGCTCCCGATACAGCTGTCCATTAGCTGCTTTGACCAATATGTAATCAGGTGACTCTGTGTTTTCTGGCAGTTTGGAGGGATGTATTAGGGTTCGTGATGCCCCTGAGTCACACAAGAATTTGACTTCCCTCCCTTCTACCAAGAGTGTAACTTCTGGTTTCGTGTCTGCTAAATAAAGCTCCAAGCTTAATAGAGCTAGGTCTAATATTTCATTTTCTTCATTGTCACTAACTTCCTGCACTTCCTCTACTCCCTCTATCACATTCTCATTTGTCCTTTCTTCACTAGCCCCTTCTAGTGATTCCTGACTCCCATATAATCAGTCCTCACCCTCCTTGTCTTCCGTTGTTGCCTTCTTGTTTTTCTTGCAATCCCTTGCCAAATGTCCATTTTACCACATATAAAACACTCTCCCCTTTTCTTCTGCCCTTCAAAGTCCTCTGATCGCTGATCAGATTGTTTGTTTCCTTGTACGTTTTTCTTGCCCTTTTTCCCAGACTGTACTACATAAACTTCTGCTCCATCTTCTACAGAAAATACTTGAGCTTTCTTTTTCTTTTTGTTATTAAAATGCCTTTCGGCATGCCTAGCATATTCAAGTAATTATTGTAACCTGCTTGTACGGTGGTCTACCATGTGTTTTGTAATAAAACTGCTTATAGGTGCACTACTGCCCTTTAAATATGCATTCTTTAACTGCTGTTCATATGGGGAATCTTGTGATTGATCTTCAGGAACCTGCATTCCACAGTGGTTATTAAAACACTCTAACAATCTGGCATAGTACCGATCAACTGTTTCACCTTGTTGTTGGATGCATTGATTAATGCAAGTCCAGTCTGCCCTAGGTTTCCATTTTTCAGAGATGCGGTCTGTAAGACCTTTTACTCTGGTGTCTAATTCTGCGCTGCTATGTGGGAGGGGTCTTTGTGCAGCGTCACGGGGATTCTAGTTCCCACTAATCATGTACCAATCTGGCCCTACAATTTGTCTAACTACCTTTTCAATCTCTCCGTTTAAGTTATAACTCAGCCTCATTCCTTGTAAATCTTCTGAGAATTTTCTAAAATTAACCTTTGGATGGGGAATTCCCTCAGTGGCTTTCCGGATATCTTCCGGAGTCCAAGGTCTATATACTAAGATAGTTGGGTCCTGATTGTCTTGACCTGCCTGAGGATTGGGTACTTCTATAAGTGTGCATATTTCTTCTTCTTCACTTATAGATCGTGAATTCTTAACCATTTGCCATAACTTGATGCCTTCTTCTGAATTACTTGCCTTTGTTCGGGACCTGGTCCCGATGGAATCTCTAATTTTAGTCAGTTTTAGTTTCATAATATCTCTATCTTCAGTGACTACAGGATATCATGGGGGTGGACTAACCTGTTCACTTGCTTCATATTCTGGTAAGGGAGGCGGAGGTGCTGATGCTATTACTAAGTTATTGTCCTCCTTATCTAAAAACATTGATTTTGAATTTTTGTTCTTTTGTTCCCTACGGTTTACTTCCTCAAGCCACCTGTGTGCCTGAGGAATTCCTTATCAACATTGCTTTTTTACCCAACCTTTGGAATTGGTTTTGATCTGTTTGATAAGTTTGATAAGCGAGGATTTTTCTAATTTTCCGTCGAATTCGTATTTATTAACCCATTTTGAATAATATCTAATATTGTCAGCGTGCTGCGACTGCATATATTTTGCGTCTTCCGTTAACGGTGGATTTTGGGGTCTTTTTGTGCAATTATTACCCATTTTGTTCTACCCTTTGATCGTTACGTAACTTTTCTCAATTTTTAACGTGGTACCATGGATTTTGTTATAGTCTCTTCAGAATGACTGCCTACTTATTCTGTTTCTCCTGATCTATCACAAGACAGTAATCTTTCTTGTCCCTGACTTGTAAGAAAAATACAGTCTGACAAAAACAATACACATCTAGTCCCTGATCTAAAACAGAAAACAGAAAAAAGTAGATTCACCTTACCTGAGCCCATGTGATTGATCACCGATTCGCGGAGACCCGTCCTTCAATCACAGATCAGAAAGTGGCTGGCCTCTTTTGAACTACAATTCAGTCGGAGGACTTTTCATATAAGAAGAACCGATTTGGTTTCTTCCCCGTACGGTTTCAACCACCTGACCGTCTGATCCGAGGTGAAAAGAGGTTTCCGGTCCGAAGGACCAATCTGTCAAAGGAAAAAACTTCAAAGACCAATTCACGTTAGGTTCAAGCAAGGCACCCTTTATTACTTGCAGCAAGGAGACAAAGCATGTAGGCACAAGGTTTGTCTAGCTCTTTGGTGATCAGTATGTTATTCTTATACAGTTCTCTTCATGTCACACAGAAAATGTTACTATTCTATTGCTGACATAGTTAGACACAGCTTTCTGTATTGTTATACAGAAAATGTTACTAGACTTATTGCTGACTAGGTTAGATTATTTGCTAGCTTGCAAAACATTTTGAGAAAAACAACCTGGCCTTGGGCTTATTTTAGCCCACCTTAACTTTTCAATTCTTCAGTTGTGCAGTTCTAATACATGTGTTACATTTTGCCTAGATTCAAGGTACATTTCTAGCTTTGGTACAAGTGATGCTGACTATGGTTTAAACTTTCAAGCATCTATTGTTTTCTTTATCAAAGCTTCTAGCAGCTACATACTTTCTCATGGCATAAGCAGAAATGAATATCTTAGGTTTCATGACATTAGCAGAAATGAAATGTCTCTTGTTATTTTCATGACATTAGCAGAAATGAAATGCCTCTTGTTAAGTTTCTAATAGCTGTGCAGATTCATGCAGTGTGAACAGAATAAATGTATTAACCCTTTTAAACCTTGAATGCACTAAGCATGCATATTATTATTATATATTTTTCTAACATCTCCTAACCCAAAGAAATGCATTAGGCAGTAGAAGAAGAATAGAATAGGACACCACATATTTTTAAATGGTGGGAAATGCCACATATAATTATTGTTTGAAATATACCAGCAGATATTGCTTGAAAAACAGGAAAGACATGAAGCAGATGATCAGGTCTTAATGTGTAACTTTAAAGGAAGGTTCAACAAACGTACAGTTAACTATAAAGGAAATGGTGGCATAAGGTAACATGAGGGATATGATTGTAGGCAGCAGTACTCTGAAGAGAAGACAAAAATCACTGCCCATGTAGTTTGCAACTCTGCCCCTAGTGGGTTATAAACTATACGTTTGAGGATAAATTGTGGAATAGTCAGTGCTGATGGAAATGAAATGGGAGCATGGCATAGCAGTGGTAAGGAAACTAACTGGAAATGAAAGGGGAACATGAGGTAGATATTACAAGGAAGATAACTGCACCAAGGCTGTAACTGGACAATAGTATTTCTCCATGTGTTCATATACTTTTAAATTATTTATTTCTTTACTTATTTTGTGCAGTGAAACATGATAGTATTTATTTAGTTTTAAAAGGCATGTTAAATGTTTTGTTAACCAGCTTCTTGTTTTGTCAAAATGTCACATTAGCTATTTTTTAGGTTTTATGGTATTTAGGTATTATGTTTATTCAGAATTTCACCAAAGTAATCATCTCTAACAATGCATTCACATTTCAGATAAAACTCACGTCACTTTTCATAAGGAATTTAGCTGTAACACACAAAAGGATCTCTACAGGTAATTTCTGTCTCAGAGACAGAGTAAGAAATTGTTCCATAAACTTAAATGTGGCTTACAAACCAGCAGTATTAGATGAGAGCTTCTGAAGGAAGGTGCAGAATTGTGCAGCAAGGGACTCCTTCTCCTGTAGTAAGATAACAGCTTATAGCATGCCTTAAGTAAGTCAGGCAAAGGTCACACTTGATGTAGTAGGCGGTGAAATTTTGCAATTAAAACAGTTTATTTACTATTTATGTGTCTAGATATATGCAACAGCTGGAACTCCCACAGAAATACCTTACTAAAAGGATACAAGGTCTAAACAACATGTCCTACATGGACCGATTCAAAGCCCTGTCACTATATACTAAGAGGTGACCTGTGTCTGGCGTACAAGGCATTCTCTGATCCATTACTGATCTATCTGTTGCATATTAGCTAGTCAAATGGTATCAGGAATACTTGGTCAAGAGATCTAAACTTCTTCTGCAACATCAACGGAATGGTTTGGAGGGACATGTATATGTTTGCATCCACATAAGACAAAGGTCATCCCTCCCCATATGCAAGTGCAGCTTAGATTTACAGATGAGAAACTCAGAATTTACCCCATGACTGCACCCTGTACTACTAATGGGCAGAGGCAGCTCCTAAATGCTGTAGCCCATGCATGGGTCCCAACCAATTATCTATGGTATGATCCCAGTTATTCTTGTTAGGGGTAATATATAAATATCAACCATGGGATGGGTAAGGCCAGTCTATATTTAATGGGATAGGTTATTTTGAGAACAAAAAGGGAAATTGGCTTGGCTTCAAATGGCCTGCAATGGCAGCTAGCATAGCACTTTCCTATGGCCCTATTATCTACTTCAAAGTCACATAAACAAGGCATTTCTTATTTGTGCACCATTTAGATAACCATTCTGACTAAATTCAAAAGATTTGAAAATGCAAAACAGCACCCATCCACTTGCTGACCTAACTTCAAAGAAAATATATTTTTAAACACCTTTAGTAAATTATCACTTAAGACATAGACAAACAAACATTGACAGAAATGAAAACAAATCATATTAACATTTTTCCATATACACACAATATATCACATATCTTTTATTTTCTTTCTTTCTTTATGACTGTCTTCAGTCCAGCATTACATAATTTGCTTAATTCCTGTCTTCCCTTAAACCTCACTCCTCATCCTCCTGAACATTATTCTACATATACTGATCCCACAATTTCCATTCATTTTTGTAATTCTTTCCTTTTCTAAAGCTCCATTGTCCAGTTCTTTTATCTCTTTTATAATATTGAAAACTTCAGATATAGTTAGTTTAAATTTTGATTTCTATTTTCGAGTAATTGTTTTTTTAGCAGCCAACAGAATTAAAGTTAACAAGGCCTCATTATGTCTAGACAATTCAGATCCTGTCTCCAAACTCAAAAGAATCCTTTCCTTAGTTACAGACATTTGTACACCAAATACTCTGTTGAGCATTTGTAAAAACTGCCAACTCATCACATGCCCAAAACTTATTTTCCCAGTTATCACTTTCTTTCCCACCACACTTCCAACATTTGCTATCTACATAAGGAAAAATTCTTTGAAGTCTGCCTGGAGTATAAAAATATTTATGCAGACATTTCCAGGACAAAATCCTTAACCTTCTGGACTTTTTTGCATAATTGGGAGCCATACAGATGTCCTTCATTGCTCCCTTGTAAATTGCTTTTCCAGTTTCTCTTCCCAATCTTTTCTAACCTTCTCTAATTGATTCTTTACAGCTGTAATGCAATATTTTTTTATGCTCTACTAAGTATCCCTTTTTTTAACAACAGCTATTGTTCTAGATTCAACTAAAAACTTTGCCAATGCAGTTCTTTCACTTAAGATTTCAATATCCCTTTTTCTTTGCCAATACTCTGATATCAATCCCTGCTAGGGAAGGTAGTCTCTAGCCTGCAGTCCAACGGTCTTCTTGACCATATATCACTCTTTTACATGTCCATCTCTAGTTATTTTCACCTCAATAGCTTGGTTCCTTTGCCAGTTGTCTCAAATTCCAGCCCCCTCTTGCCTGTTCTCTGTACCCCTAATTGCAATGAACCCTATAGGCAGAATCTCCTTTTTCAAGTCTCCTGTTGGCTTAGTTCTTAGAATACTTTCTGCTAATTTAGGAATATAATATCCTGAATGATTGTTGTTATTCTCCTCAAGGATCTGCATCAAAGATCACAGTGTCTCATTATTTCTTGAACTCTGCCCCTCATGAGTCATCATCATCATCCCATTCCACTTTGAATTATAACTTTCTGATTGTGTTGTTTATATATATATATATATATATATATATATATATATATATATATATATATATATGAGCTTTAACTGTGTAGCCCTAAAATATCCCTTCAAATCAGATAATCCTAAACAACCTTGTTCTATTGGAATGCTCAACTTATCCTACTTAACTCTTGCCCTCTTCCCCTCCCGGATAAATGGATAAATTCCTTCAACTTTTTATTAATTATTGTCCACAACTTCTCTTCTGGTTGATAAAAATATTCCTGACCCATGTGTTCTATGAGATTCACCTTATTCTGCAACACTATAGCCTTTGCTAGCTCTTCTAAATAATTCCTTTTACGTCTTAATAATATATTTTTCTCTGTTATTTCTATCTTATTTTTTAAACTCCATTTCCATTTTATCCCACTCACTAGGTATCACTTTTGAAGAAAGTTATCTTTTCTAATGACTCTCGAATAATGTCCACTACCCATTCCTTAAGTTCTCTTTTAACATGTGGGTGGAAAAGTGCCAGTGTCTCATTTTTACTTAATTATCCTGCATTTTTTTTAGTTTTTATCAGTGCATGATCTGAAACAGTTATTGGATGGGTGTTAAAATTTTTAATCAAATGCAAATGTTTCTGTGAAAAATAATTTCTAACCAGTCTAGCCCAGTTATTGTACCTTGGGGAATAATATGTAAATACTTGTTGAGTTCCTAATACTGAATTCATGTCTTCCATACCAAATATTTTCATGAATTTCTTCAGAAATCTGCCATCTTTTTTAATATTTTCTCTTCTAGGTATTGTAGTTTATTGGCCGTTTCGGCGGTTTTCCTTCCCTTTCAACTTTCTGGTTTCAAAGTCTGTGTTTGCACTGGTTTGTACTTGTTTAAGCTCCGCAGATCCAGTTTTGGAATCCTGCAGAGTATAAGAGCAACAAGATGGAGAAAGAGAAACTGAGTGCCCCCATTTTGCTTTTTTCAATAATGTATTGCTCTCTGCATTTTTTTGTTGTTTTTTTAATTTATCTGCATTTATTTAAACTGCATTTGCTTTAATATTGTTACACACTCAAGTGCTAGCTTGCACTGATTTAAAGTGTTTTTGCTATTGTTTTAACTGCTTTTCTGCAAAAAAAAAATTCTAAGCTTGTTTTCCACCTTTCTTGTAACTAGTCTAGTCCAGATACAGATTTGCTGTATCCAGGACTGTTTTGTAAGTTTCTGAGCCTCCCAGACCTTTCTGTGTTGGAGGGAAGCATTCTAACTTATCAGTGGGAGTGGGCAGTTTACATCCCTTTCAACTTTATGGTTTAAAATCCCATGTTTGCGTGGGTTTGTGTACCGTGCACCGGTGCTGAGCTAAGGTAAATGATTACTGATGCCAGAAAGTCTGCTCTTCAAAGAAACAGTACAAGGCTCTCGCACTTCAGTTAGTTTACTTGACTACCACCTTAACTGGCTTTTGTAGCATTTGTTTGCAGCACACTTAGGTGCTATTAGCACTAGCTGTTCCTATGCAGTAACAGCACCAGTACTTATTAGTTATGACCACCTCTCCTGGTATGATTGTAGGGCAATTTCCTGTGCTATCTCCTGCTAACCTGGTGCACTTGGGCATTCTGAGACAGTGTAGTAACTGTCTCATGTACACAGACAACCCTTCTGTCTTACCTCCCAGCACTCATACATGTGAGAGATGCACTTATATCACCAAACTGGAAGCAGTGCACTCTCCAGCCAAGACCGGACTAGCTGGTCAAGAGGAGAAAGTTAACACCTGCAACTCACTACATAGAACACACAGCCCTCCAAAACACCAACCATCACAACCCTCACATAGAAACACAAACCATACACCCACCTTCGCGGAGGCTCTCAATAAAAATTTACCCAAACAACAGAGACCCCCAAGACAGAAACACACTCGACTACCACAACACAATACCAACCCCAGAACATATCTCACCACCACAGTGTGCCTCTCAACCTAAGCCCTTAATGCAAAACACTTTGCCCAATGTACTAATCATAGGAGACTCAATTGTGAGGCACACTGATGTCCCACTCACTAGGTTGAACAAGGAGAAGGTAACATTCAGTTGTCTATCAGGTGCCAGGATCCACCACATAACACGTGCACTCAGGTCACTCCACATCAAGTACAAATATGACTCAGTCATTTTCCATGTGGGTGTGAATGACCTGAGACATACCTCCCTGGACTACATGAAAAGAGATGTGATGGAACTCTTGGATTATGTGGCCCAGGCAGGTATGACCCTAGCCCTGAGCAATATTTTACTGTCACCCTGAATGATACCACAGTCCAAGCAGAAAATGATTGACTTCAACAATTGGCTAAGTTTCTGGTGTCATTCTAATGGGATCCAGTATCTGTCTGCCTGGGATGACATAATCGACAGACCTCAATGCTTTGCCAGAGATGGCCTACATCTGTCATCCATGGGTTTCTGGCTACTGGCTAAGGCTCTTGCCACCCTTATAGTGCCTTTTTTAGGCAGTGCTCCAAAGACCAAAATTCCACCGTAACAGCTACAAACAAATGCAATCTGAGGGTCATGCTGCTCAGTGCTAGAAGTCTAAATCTCAAGATGCACAGGCTCAAAGCTCTCCTCAAAACGGAGAATGTCGACATCTATGCTGTAATGGAGACCTGGTTTAAAGAGGCAGAAAGTACCCCTGTGCCCCCAGACTACAACTCATTCCATACCTTTCAGCCTCAGAATATGACCCAAAGCTCCAAAGGTGGTGGTGTCTCCATATTCATAAAGGATATGCACACCTCTAGAATGGTAGCCCAGCATAGTGCATCTGAGGTACTTCAGGTACAACTAACATTGGGTAAGATGGTAATACAAGTAATAGCCTGCTACAGAACCCCAAACCATGTCCCTAGACTCTCACTCCAAGTTCCTAAGCACCCTGGAATCTATCAAGGTCCGACCCAATACTCTCATACTGGGTGATTTCAACTACCCGTTCATCAACTGAGAAAAATATTCAAGTACCAATGTACAGGCCCAATGCTTCCAGGAATTTATCAATTCAAACACCTTGCATCAGCACAATCTGACCCCCACTACAGGAAGCAACATCCTCAACCTGGTTATCACCAACATGGGAGACCATTGCTCCACACCTATAGTCACTTCCTCCCTGGTTAAATCTGACCACAAACTGATCACCATGAAAATCTCCATCTTACCTACACCCCCTCCCCACTAAGGTGACCACCCTGATAAAATTCTCCAAAGTTGTCTTTGGGCTCCTATAAACAGAGGTGGGTAACTTCTTAGTGCCCATGCCAATGGAAAATAGCTGCATGACTGCCGGATCATACACCAAAGCACTGTACTAGCACATACCCAAATGCATGGATCTTGCCATACCTAATAGAACCAAGACTCTCTCCTCCAAAAAAAGTAAACCAATCTAGTGGTCCCCAGCCATCAGTAAACTCTACAACAGAAGGAAGAAACTATTGCAGAAAAAAATGAAGTCACAAGACTGGAAAAACTCCCTTATCAGCCTCAACAAAAAGTTGAGATCCCTTATCAAATCCTCTAAAGCCAGCTATGAAGGCAGAATTGCAGCTGACACCAAAAACAACCACAAAGCCTTCCAAAGCTATATCAAGAACCTCCAAGGCAATACCTAGATTTGCTCTGAGGTATTGCACAATGGTACCTCCTATACTGAGCCGACAGTTATAGCCAGCATACTGGCCGTCAGAGTCAGTGCCAACTTTACCCCTCTCTCCCCCCAAAGGCCTTATCACAATACTAGAAGAAAGCCTAGTACCCACCATTTCTGCAGCACAGATAAAAGCTGCATTGTCCAAAGCCAAGAATACAGCATCCATGGGACCTGATAATATCCTGGCTGCATCCTACATGAGCTACAAAGCAAACTGGCACCACACCTGTGTGCCCTGTTCAATCACAGCCTTACCTCAGCCTTTGTCCCTAATGAATGGCGCACTGCTACAGTCATTCCTCTCCATAAAGGGGGAGCACCCACAGGCCCTGGGAACTATTGCCCCATCAGCCTGATGAGTTTGGTATGCAAAGCTATGGAGCACATCATCATGGACCTGCTTAATAAAAATATAGGCAATCGCCAAACTCTTGACCCCACACAGCTTGGCTTTGTCAAGGGGAGATGCTGCCTGCTGAACCTGGTTGACTTCTTCGAGGCAGTCACCAAGGCTATGGATGAGGGTAAGGCATTGCACACAGCCTACATCGACCTGGCCAAGGCCTTTGATACCATTCCCCACTCGGATATCATTGATAAACTCACCAAACTAGGCATCAATCCTTACATCACTGGGTGAGTTGAAAATTGGCTCATGGACAGAACCCACACAGTGAAAGTTGTGGATTCCAAGTCAGACTGTTGACCAGTCATGAGTGGAGTCCCACAGGGCTCAGTCCTAGGCCCTCTCCTGTTTGGCATCAACTTCTCAGAAGTCCAGGCCAACATAGATGGACTCTGGCTGACCAAGTTCACTGATGACTGCAAGCTAGGAGTCATCATCAACTCCCCAAGTGATGTAGACATCCTACAAAAGGGCCTGTCTGAGACCAACTGCTGGTGTCAAAACCATGGCCTTAAGCTTAATGCCAAAAAAATGTGTTATCATTCCCTTTGGAAAAAACTCAGTTCCCATGAGTTACCATGTCGATGGGAGCCCACTGAACACTGAAGGGGCCATAAGAGATCTAGGCACCCAGGTCGACAGCCACCTCACCTTTGACCAGCACATTGCCACTGTGGTTAGAAAGTCCTTCTACGTGGCACATTTATTTATTTATTTTGTTTGTTTACCGGGTAATGTCTGACTTGACATGAAGCCCATTTTCAGCGGAGGCCCGGGGAGAAAAGCTCCATACATACGAATAGACAGTATTAAGCAATCAAATTGAACATGTATTAATCAACAATGTACAAAGCAAATCAGTAAAGAAATTAGTTATATAACAATAATTAACAAATAAATTAACAAATTTAACAAAAAATGGCACAGTTAGTGATAAAACCTGGCCACATGAGTTAATAGTGAGAACAGTGTGATGCAGTAATTGCATGATAGAGAAATGCACTCTACATAACAGTTAAGACAAAACAGCATATGTGTATACATTGCTAACTGAAACTGTGTAGAATCAAGACAGCCTTCAGCAGTCAATAGTTGCAGCTGTGAGAATGAGCTACTTTAGGGTAATGTAAAGGAGTAGTAGGGAGCTTAACCAGGAGTATGGCAGGTGCAGAGACAGTGTTTTGCTAGATGCTTCTTAAGGAGAATTTTAAACTCATGAATGCTGAGGCTTTTAGCCATAGGTTGAGGAAGAGTGTTCCACAGTTTTGCAATTTTATGGCAAAAAAGGCAGTGCCCTGTATGTTGTGGGCTTAAGTCATGTTTAACAATAGTTTATTTGAGTATCTTAGAGCTCTAGGATTGCTGTTGGGTTGGACTAGATTGGTGAGTGCTGGGCAGTTCTTAGGTTTGTGAATTATATGGTGGGCTATGGACAATTGGTTAAATGTTAGAAGGTTTGGTAGTTCTAACCATTTAAGTTGGGAGAGTACAGAGCAGTGGTGGGTTCTGCAAGGGTGGCCTGTAGCAAGCTTGGCAATTTTGTTGTAACATGATTCCAGATTATTTAGGTCAGATTTACGAATGTTTGTAAATACTAGGGAGACGTATATGAGGGTGGAGAGTAGATGTGTGCAGGCAGTGGCTAGTTTGTTGTTAACTGTAAGCTAAAGTTTAATTCTGTAAAGGGTGCCAAGTTTGGAGTGGGCTTTTTAGATGGGGAGGGAGATGTGGCTGTCAAACCTTAGTTTACCATCGATTGTGACACCTAGAAGTTTGGCTTGGCTGGTGGGATCTATTTTGGTTCTGTTTGTGGAAAGATTAGAAAGTGGAGTCAGACATGTTTTGGGTTTATTGTAATTGAAGACAATTAACTTGGTTTTGTTGGGGTTAAGTATGAGTTGATGGCTAGTGAGGTAGTTTTCTATGTCCTGGAAAGATTTTTGCATTTTTGTTTGTAGGTCCTGGAGGGTAGGGGCTATGCACATTAATGTAGAGTCCTGGAGGGTAGGGGCTATGCAGATTAATGTAGAGTCATCTCTGTACTGGACTATTGAGGCTAGTTGGGTTGAAGAGCTGAAGTTGTTAGTAAAAACTGTAAAGAGAAGGGGGCCAAGTATGGATCCTTGGGGTACAGCAACCGTGATGGTAGAAGGGTTACAGGATGTTCTCCCATTTGGTGGCTTGCTGACGGTTAGAGAAATAACTATGGATCCAGGACGGGGCTGTTGTGTTGAGGCCATGGGATGATACCTTTATTTAGTAGGATTTGGTGTGAGATGGTATCAAAGGCATTTGACATGTCAAGGAATATGGAGGAGACCATTTGGCCTCTGTTTATAAGATCTTGAATGGTGTTTGTGAAAGATAGCAGGGCAGTACTGGTACTATGTTTTGGCCTAAAGAAGTTTTGTGTGGGGAAGATGAGTTTGTGATTAAGGAAGTGGACAAGGAGTTGGGAGTGAATGCATTTTTCTAAGATTTTGGCTAGAGGAGAGATTATGGCTATGGGATGCTAATTAATTAGTTCCTTAGAGGGGCCGCCTTTGTGTAGGGGAATGATGTGGGATATTTCCATAGATGGGGTACATATTGTTCAGAGATAGAATGGTTGATTAGGACTGATATGGGATCAGCGATTGAGGGGGCAGCAATTTTAAGGAATTCATTAGGTAATTTATCAGCTGATAGAAGGGTTTGAGTTTGGAAAGGAGAGATTTTATGTAGTTTGGATTGGGGTGAAAGAGAAGGGGATGGGGGAGTCAGAAGAGGGTAGGGGTGCAGTGAGAGATTGATTAATTGGATTACCAAGAAGAGATGTGATTGAGTTAATGAAGTGGGTATTAAATTGTGTAGCTATTGGGTTTGAAACCTTGGAGTTGGTGGGTGGGTGGGGGATAGGGGTATAGCCTGAGTTGAGAAGATTGTTAACGTTTTGACAAAATTTTCTGTGGTTAAATTGGTGGGTTTGCTGATCTGAAAGGAAATAGTTTTGCCTGTCTATTTTTATCTGTCTCTTAGTATGGTTATGTAGCTGCTGATATGCTGTGTGGTCTATGTTATTTTTGGTAGTATGGTAAGTGGACCATGTCCTGTCTCTTTGCTTCAGCAGTGCTAGGGTATCTTTAGATAGCCAAGGTATGTGCCTAGTTTTTGCTCTTATTTTTTTTGTGGGTGCTAGATTGTTGAGTATTTTAAAAATGGTATTGTTGAAGTAAAGGACTGCCTGATCAAGTGGGAGGTTTCTAAGAGGTGACCAGTTAATTTGCTGAAGGAGATGGTTGAAAGTGGAGGGGGAAACGTTTTTTTTGTTCCTGATAAATTTATATATTGTGTTGGTTTGTGTCTGAGCTCATTTTCTGTACAGGAAGGTAGGTGAATGGTCACTGAGGGAGTCTGGAAGGCAGCCTACTAAATAACCTAAATTGGGTTTGTTAGTTAGTATCCAATCTAGTGTGGACTGCTTTTTAGAGTGTTTATCTAGCCGGGTCAGACAGGATATGGTTTGGGTGAAACTGAAGAGATTTAGGAAACTGGAGCGGCTGTCGGTGTTGCAGGAATGCCAATCCAGGTTAAAATCACCCAGGATAATGGTTTCCTGGCTGAAATTAGTTGATGCCCAGGTTAGAAGATTCTCAATTATGGGTAGGTTGTTGCCAGGGGGGAGGTAGTTGGTTATGATAATAATAGATTTGTTAGGTTTTATTACTAGGCATGTTGTTAGGATTTCAGAGTTAGGTAGGTCAGGAGGGGCACAGATTAATAGTTCCAGTCTGAGTGTGTCTTTATATATAATAGCGACACCACCTCCCCTTTTGTTTGGTCTGTCTAATCTAATTATGTCATATCCATTTGTAATAATTTCCTTGTCTTTGATGTGGGGCTTTATCCAGGTTTCGGTTATTGCTGCAATGTCAGGTAAGTAGGAGTTAAGAGTTGCATGAAATTCAGTAATTTTATTTACAATACTACAGAGGTTAAAGTTAATAAAGACTAGGTCTGTGTTGTTGGTCTTTGGAAGTAGAGAAGGGGTGGTGGTTAGTAGTATGTTGGGGAGAGATTGGTGGAGGGCTGGGTGGGGGAAATGGTTGGGTAATGAGAGGTGTGGGAGAGAAGGCCTGGGTTGGGGTGGATGTCAGCCTAGAGTTTAATTTGTGTTCTGTTGTATAGAGTGAGTTGTCCGAATTTATTGGTAAGTTTTACATATCTGTGAGTTGAAGGGTAAGTCCTATGTGAGGGCAAATGTTTGAAAGGTAAGAGGAGAAAGGTAGTTGTGTTGTAGAGCTGTGAGCTAATGGCTGCATATGTGTGAATTTGGCTGTTGGAGGAGGATAGAGGGAGAGTAGGGGATTGAAGGTGAATGATGGTGCATGAATGGAGGGAGGTGGAGCTAAGCAAGAGGTATATTAGGTGGAGTAAGAGAGTACTGGCTAGCAAGGAGTTAAGGTGGGACATAGTGGATGGTTGAAAAGGTGTGGTGTGGAGGTGAGGGGAAGGGGAGGGGATTGAGGCAGGTGTTGTACTGGCTGGAGGTAGAAGGGTGTGTGTTTTTTTAGGTATAAGTCTAGGGAAAGAGGGGGTGGGTGAGAATGGGGGTAAGGTAGGGGAGCGGGAGTGCGCCTGGAGTTCATCATCCCTCTCTACTCATCTCTCATTAGACCAGTCATTGAAAATAATGCCCTGTTTGGTATATACCTTACCAGACACCTACAACAGCTGGAGAGGCCACAAAAGTACCTCACAAAAAGGATCCTGGGCCTTAAACACATGTCCTACATGGACAGACTCAAGAAACTTCGGCTGTTCTCAGTCTTTTATCATCTACTTAGAGGTGACCTCTGCTTGACCTACAAGGCCATGTCTGACCCAGCCCTACTTGAAATGCTACACCTAAAGAAATTCCAATCCCCCATGCCATACGGTCCAGAGATCACAACCTCATTACCACAATCAACAGAACATGCTGGAGGGACAGTTTCATCTTCCAAAAACTGCCCATACTGTGGAATAAGCTCCCAATTCATGTCAAGCAGAGCACCTCGCTGGCTCTCTTCAAGAGAAATCTTGATGAGTGGATGGGTAACAGAAAGTTCACCCCAGGGATCACTCCAGTTGTCCTACTGGATAGAGGCACTGTGAACTAACATCATGTTGCACGGTGCCAAGGCAATTTTTTGGGCTAGGCTTGTAAAGGCTCTAGGGCCATTAGCCTAGTATACATCCATGAACCTATGAACAAATACTAATAATAAGAAAATCACTTTACTTACATTTATTTATTGCTTTTAACATCCATCTAAACAATAATGACATAAAGTGGGGTGTATGCTTTATAGTCCACCCCCAAATTTATCAAAGTAATCAAAAAGTCCATTCTTTCTCATCCATATTTTGTAAATGTGACTGATGTTTTGTAGTGTCTTACTTATTCACTAATTTTAGTGTTGCTGGTTGTCATCCTGTTTACTTCCATCTCCAACACCAGGCTGTGGTTCAAGTCCAAGGTACGTCTAATTCTTAAAGATCACGAAGCTGATTGTGAAACCACTGAATGTTGTTTTATTAGCTTTAGCGCTTTGGTCTGGCGTTCACCACAAGACGTCCTCAGACTCAATTAAAACCAATAAGCCAGCTCATTAAATATACAATTGCTCCTGTCACCTGTTTAAATTATATTACATCATTGGTTAAAAACCCATCACTCAAATTTAAAAATCTATTTGTTGAAAATATACAATACACATTAAGGCATGCACAATGAAATCAGAAAAAAATATATATATATTTACAAAATATGTTGCAAACATTATTTGCATCTCCCATATTCACTTCCCTAAAACATTATACAATAATGATAATAATAACATTAGTTCCAAGTGTCATTTCCATGGTCTTATAACCATACCGATGTTGCAAATGAAAATCGGACTTGAGTTTTAAATAACTTGAAATAGACAGTGTATCATTTAACCCGTGGTTATTAGTGGCATTGCATCAAAGTTACCAGAGCAAATCCTTGTATTCAAGGAGCAACTCAACTGGCCCTCCCCTGGTCCCCTCAACCTGTATTTGTTCTAAAACAGAAAATGTTAAACAATGCTGTGGGTACTCCATAATATGTTTCACCAGGGCATTGTTAACATTGCCCCTTCTAATGTAGTATACATGCTGATAAATTCGCTTGTGTAACATATTAATGGTTTTACCAATATAAAATTGTTCACAAACTTGACATATCGCAATGTAGACCAGACATTTACTCTGGAAATTAAACTTTCTTGCCAAAAAGACTTTTCCATAACCCTTGATGCTAATCATGTTGGCCTCTAAAATGAAGGGGCATTGTGCACAATGTCCACATTTCTGCATCTGACCCTCCTTTTTTCTGGAATAATTACATTCCAATAAATTCTTAATACACTTAATATACACATTTCATCTGTGGTAAATACAATCCAATTATTATAGAGTACTTCCCTGATGTTATAATATAGGGTATTAAAAGTGAGAATCATGGTGTCAGTATATGGACTACCCACCCCTTCATGATATTCTAAAACCGAAGTCACTAGTATACCCCCAACTGGGTTGTCAAGTGGGGTTCCCAAAAGTGGATAAAAATTACCACTGTTTCTTTTCCTTATAACCTCATTCAAGATGGGATTAATAAATGTCTCAGGGTACCCCCTCCTGATAAATATTGTCTTCAATTTTTCTAATTCTTGTAAGAAAACCATAGGATCACTTATCATCCTTGATAATCTAACACTCTGTCCTTTGACCAGTGATTTTTTCTGATGTATAGAATGACAACTGTCAAAGTGCAACAGGGTGTTAGAATATGTAGGTTTTCTGTATAAGGTAGAGGTAAATCTTTTATTCTGTATATCTTTGTTTATGGTAATGTCCAAGTAGTTAATGGACTCAAAATTAAAGTCCATAGTGAGTGTAAGGAACCCTGTACTTATGTTCATAAATTCAAGAAATTGCTGAAGTTGCTGTTCTGTCCCATCCCAGAAAATTAATAAATCATCTAGGAACCTTCCATAGAACCTACAGTATTTAAAAAGATCATGTTTAAATACTGTATTCAGTTCCCATTGGGTTAAGACAATGTTAACAAAAAGGGGGGCAGAAGCTGCCCCCATTGCAACACCTATCTTCTGCGTAAATAGCTGATTTTCAAATAGTATGAAATTATTTTGTAAGATTAACTCCATAAGGGTCCTATGCATTAAAACTCTAGAATGGCACTCTGAGGAGAAAGTACACAAGTATTCATAAAACATGTCAGTACCTTCTACATGGGGTATAACTGTAAACAAATCTTTGATGTCCATAGTGACAAATATTAAATTGCCACTAAAAATATTATTCTGTATTTTTTAATGCCTTAATGTGTATTGTATATTTATCAGCAAATAGATTTTTAAATTTGAGTGATGGGTTTTTAACCAATGATGTAATATAATTTAAACAGGTGACAGGAGCAGTTGTATATTTAATGAGCTGGCTTATTGGTTTTAATTGATTTTGAGGAAGTCTTGTGGCGAACGCCAGACGAAAGCGCTAAATCTAATAAAACAATGTTCAGTGGTTTCACAATCAGCTTCGTGATCTTTATTTCTTAGTTGTTGGATTGTATTCTGGTACTTCTATTTCTTCTAGTCATCTCTTGTGCTTTTTTTCTGCCTGTCAAGCATTTTCCTTTGGAACATTGGAAAAGGTTTCACTGTCAAAGTCTCTCTATTTGCTTTATTGTCAGAAGAATGAGAAGCAGTCCCCTTCTGTTTGCTGGATCACTTTGTGTCAGATAAACTTTTTTATTTCCTCCTTAGCCTGTTCTCTATCAAAAATGTCTTTGATACTCCAAGAAAAATATTCTGAAGACAGTTGGAAACAGAGTTTGACTCTCACACCTGCCTCTCGGCATTCTCTGATTGCTGGGATACATTTACTTCTCTTCTGCGTGGTGTACAGTGACTATTCATTTTCTATAAACAATCTGCTGCCTCCAATTTTTAATACTTTTCCATTCTTCCACAGTTTTATCAGGATCAACTCTTTTCATAGAAAACATATTTTATGGAAACTGGCTTACTTTTTAGTCTTTCTTAATAGCCATTGTTGTATCATTTGCATGTTCATCTATATGCATTTAGGATGGCGTTTCATGGAGTTCACTAGACCTGGATTTATATAAGATGACAGATTGCATAATATCTTATGAAAACTTTTTAGACAAACTATCATCTTTTTTTCAAGAGAATATCTGTTACTTGGGTCAGCACCGTGGTAGAATATCTGCACACTATTTTTGTGGTTATCTTAACCCCCCTTTTTAAACATTTGACCTTGCAGATATGTTCAAAGACTGTACTTCTGCTTGAAATAAATCATGGCAACATGGACCTGCACCTTTCTTTCTTGTGTTATTCATAAAGCTGTTAGAATCTGAAGGCCCATACCCCATTAACTGTCAGGAATTTTTAAGAATGTCCAGATTTTTACTTCATATTTTTGGTCTGTCCTTCATACAATTTCTGACTTTCTGGCAAATCATCAAGAACTGAAGTCACTATATAATCATAAACATTTAGGTTTCAGATTTTGTATGATTCAGAAAATAAATGCTTCTTTCTAAGCTTATAAGACCAGTATTTTTTGAGCCTTTGCTACCTCCCATTATTTTGACCTTATCCAAAATTGTTATGCTAAAAGAGTCTGAGTTATAAGATAAATATAATGACTTAATAAATATTTTGTAGTACTGCTTTTACACAGAAACATCAGCTATTTTTCCTACATCATCTCAGGTTGACAGTTTATATGGTTTGTGTTACAAGGTGCACCTGAATCTTCTGAAATACACATGGTGCAAAATATTTAAAACACCAGTGTTATGATCGTCCTTTGTTTCTTTAAAGTGAACATTTTCCTGGAATTTTCTGCTTATTTTTACATCTTCAGCATGGTCAGTAAATTGTATTTCATCTAAGTGCATTTTACATGCTACTCATTTGTTTTCTAATTTTGCCTGAACTTTCTTTTTAGCACTAATAGAAAATATATGGCAGCAATTCAGTCCAGAACATGCAGTGCTGAACACATCTGTACTTAGGGCCGGTGTTAGCATTTTGGGGACCCCCAGCAAATGCCAAGTTTGGGGCCTGCTTAGGCACTTTTGTCAAAGTATCACCCTGCCACTGCCACTCCTCCAAAGCAGCCTTATAGTTCATGCTGCAAACTTTTAGGTGTAGTGTGTATGGACTGACCTGTAGCTACAATGTTACAATACAACAGGCCTATGTACTACACTATGTTCACCCATTAGGTGAAATGCTGTCTATATGCTCTAAAGTACATTCAACCTTTTTTTCTTTTTCCATAATCTTTTCATCCAATGATGGCTTGTACAGAAATTATGATTAAAGAAAGTCAGGGTCCAAGAAGCCATAGCATTGTAGATGTTCAGGGATGTATATTAGAGCATTTGGACAACCTTTTAATCCAGTGATGTCTTAAACAAAAAACAAGAATAAGAACATAATTTGTCTTTTTTTTTCTTTCAAGAAAGATATAAGCTGTGCCCAAGGGTTAATATTAAAAGATGAGAAAATAGTAGGTCACAACAAACTAACAAGCCATGTGTTGTCTGGATACAGAGGTCCAATCTGGGAATATGGTCTGCCTCCCTAACCCCCCCCCAAAAAAAAAAGACAGTCACTGCCTATATATCTCTTTGAGGTTAGACTGGGATGAAAGCAGAGGCTCAAACTGCCACAGTCATGTGTTTCAAGTGAGTGCTGAAATAAATACATAGCATACATCCACTCTCCTCAACCCTAACTATCAAAGGCAGCTACCGGTATACGTGCCTGATGTGAAATAAAAAAAATGAAGATTGCAGTAATGTATTCTATTTTGTAGCTCCTAGACAGTACACTGCCCCGACACAAGCTATAGTAACCTTTTTATACACCTCTGAGGTCTGTAAGAAAAGTAAAACAAACAATGACCACACTGTCCTCAGCCCAAACAAAAGCTGTAATGACCTCATGTGAGCATCTCTATGGTTTGACTGTAATGAAAATGAAAGAAGTAACTACAACCTCCACCCCCATAACCTACAGCAACTTTCTGTGCACACACATCTGAACAGGGCTGATTTTAGAATGGGTGCAGTTGAGAGCAAAGGGCATTATCAGCTTTAACCTACCAAGGTCATCCCTGTTCAGGGTTAAAGTGTATAATCAGAAAATTCATACATTTTTTGTCATTTTCCTCCAACCAGCAACAGCTTTTATAGGACTCTCACACAGTCAAGGATGATTAAGGGAGCCCCCTGTATCAATTTATACAGTCTGGGGAATGGAGTGCCACCAGACTACTTGAAGACTAAAGTGCCTGAATGTTCTTTGATTCATTTCATGCATTATTTTTGAAATACAATTACATGTCAGCTACATTTTTTCAGCGATACCCAGAAAAGTAATGTATGAGTCCTGACATTATTGGGTATGTGCAGAGATAAAGAATCAGTGATATTTTTTATAAACACAGACAAAAGCCATAGCATACTAGTTGTGTACTTATTTCAGCAAATAGCAATACATTGTGCAGCACTGGTATTGCCACACCAGATCTGTGAGTGCTGTTTAGCAATCGTCAAACAGCAGTAGGGGTAAGTCACTTTTATTTACCTCTGTGATGAGTAATGCATACCTGTAACTTGTCTCTGAGTTCACACACCTTCCCTGATTTTGCTCATAATTTTGCTCTGTCCTTCATGAAAAGTTTGACTTGCTAATAAATCATTCAGAAATACAGACAGCCAATAATTCCAGGTATCAGAGGTTTGCATACTTCTTATTGTCCAAAAATGTATGTTAATGCAAAGTTGGTTATTTTATTAACTTTTTAAGTGACTTAGAATATTATTTAAAACATGTTCCTGATTTTGAGCTTTTATTCTGCTATTATTTTTGGTATTGTGCTGAATTATTCTGCAAAGACGGTGAGTGTTGTAGTATCTGGTGTTCTACCAGTATTTGTAAAACTCTCTGAAAGAAAAAATCATCCCTGAAGAATTTATTCCCTTGGATCAAGCTTTTAGCATGTGCCAGCTGCTTGGATAAACTCATATTCAAGTTTGAGCTTAAGTGCATCAACTGTTTTTAAAATACAAGGTTTGCACAACCGTACGGGGAAGAAACCAAATCGGTTCTTCTTATGTGAAAAGTCCTCCAACTGAATTGTCGTTCAAAAGAGGCCAGCCACTTTCTGATCTGCGACTGAAGGACGGGTCTCCGCAAATTGGTGATCAATCACGTGGGCTCAGGTAAGGTGAATCTACTTTTTTCTGTTTTCTGTTTTAGATCAGGGACTAGATGTGTATTGTTTTTGTTAGACTGTATTTTTCTTACAAGTCAGGGACAAAAAAGATTACTGTCTTGTCATAGATCAGGAGAAACAGAATAAGTAGGCAGTCATTCTGAAGAGACTATAACAAAATCCGTGATACCACGTTAAAAAATTAAGAGAAGTTATGTAACGATCAAAGGGTAGAACAAAATGGGTAATAATTGCACAAAAAGACCCCAAAATCCGCCATTAACAGGAGATGCAAAATACATGCAAAATGGGTTAATAAGTACGAATTTGATGGAAAATTAGAAAAATCCTTGCTTATCAAACTTGTCAAACAGCTCAAAACCGATTCCAAAGGTCGGGTAAAAAAGCAACGTCAATTAGGAATTCCTCAGGCACACAGATGGATTGAGGATGTAAACCATAGGGAACAAAAGAACAAAAATTCAAAAGCAATGTTTTTAGATAAGGAGGATAATAACTTAGTAATAGCATCAGCACCTCCGCCTCCCTTACCAGAATATGAAGCAAGTGAACAGGTTAGTCCACCCCCATGATATCTTGTGGTCACTGAAGATAGAAATATTATGAAACTAAAACTGACTAAAATTAGAGATTCCGTCAGGACCAGGTCCCAAACAAAGGCAGGTAACTCAGATGAAGGCATTGAGTTATGGCAAATGGTTAAGAATTTACGATCTATAAGTGAAGAAGAAGAAATATGCCCACTTATAGAAGTACACAACCCTCAGGCAGGTCAAGACAATCAGGACCCAACTATTTTAGTGTATAGACCTTGGACTGCGGAAAACATCCGGAAAGCTACTGAGGGAATTCCCCATCCAAAGGTTAATTTTAAAAAATTCTCAGAAGATATACAAGGAATGAGGCTGAGTTATAACTTAAACGGAGAAGAGGTAGAAAAGGTAGTTAGACAAATTGTAGGGCCAGATTGGTACATGATTAGTGGGAAATGGAATCCCCGTGATGCTGAACAAAGACCCCTCCCACATAGCAGCACAGAATTAGACCCCAGAGTAAAAGGTCTTACAGACCGCATCTCTGAAAAATGGAAACCTAGGGCAGACTGGACTTGCATTAGTCAATGCATCCAACAAGAAGATGAAACAATTGACCGGTACTATGCCAGATTATTAGAGTGTTTTAATAACCACTGTGGAATGCAGGTTCCTGAAGATCAAACACAAGATTCCCCATATGAACAGCAGTTAAAGAATGCATTTTTGAAGGGCAGTATTGCACCTATAAGCAGTTTTATTACAAAACATATGGTAGACCATCATACAAGTAGGTTACAATCATTACTTGAATATGCTAGGCATGCCAAAAGGCATTTTAATAGCAAAAAGAAAAAGAAAGCTCAAGTATTTTCTGTAGAAGATGGAGCAGAAGTTATGTAGTACAGTCCGGGAAAAAGGGCAAGAAAAACGCACAGGGAAACAAACAATCTGATCAATGATGAGAGGACTTTGAAGGGCAAAAGAAAAGGGAAGAATGTTTTAAATGCGGTAAAAAGGGACATTTGGCAAGGGATTGCAAGAAAAAACAAGAAGGCAACAACGGAAGACAAGGAGGGTGAGGACTGACTATATGGTAGTCAGGAATCACTAGAAGGGGCTAGCAAAGAAGGGACAAATGAGAATGTGATAGAGGGAGTAGAGGAAGTGCAGGAAGTTAGTGACAATGAAGAAAATGAAATACTAGACTCTATTGAGCTTGGAGCTTTATTTAGCAGACACGAAACCGGAAGTTACAGTCTTGGTAGAAGGGAGGGAAGTCAAATTCTTGTGTGACTCAGAGGCATCACAAACCCTGATATATCCCTCCAAACTACCAGAAAACACAGAGTCACCTGATTACATACTGGTCAAAGCAGATAACGGGCAGCTGTATCGGGAGCCTCTGTCCCGTAACATTGCAATAACTGATCCAGTTTCAGGATTGACTCAGAAAAGCAAAATTGTTGTTTCTGCAAAATGCCCAGTAAACCTCTTAGGCAGAGACTTCATGCAGCTATTTGGTATAGCAGTAGTCCCAACCATGCAGGGTATGGAAGCACAGCGACAAATTGATACCTTTGCAGTACAATCAGAGGGTGAAATCTTTTATTGGTACAGCCAGGACTTGGTTACGACTGGTCCAGGGACTGTGACCAAAGAGTTAATGAATGTAGCCATCAGCAAGTTCCCCTCCCTTGACATTGATAAGCAACACCTGCTGCACTGTACCCTGTATTATTGTAACACACCAGGACCTAATAAGGAATATGAGCAAGAATTATTTAAGAATCATGCAAACAGATTGATATTGTGTAACCTGTACTGGGACACAGAAGGGAACAGTGTAGCCAGCTGTTCATTGCCCCAGGAGTTCTTTGCACTTTATAAGTCTAATTGATTACCACATGTTAGCTTAACCAAAAACAGAAATACAGAATGGGCAGACCTCGGAGAAAAAGTCATGAGTTGGGAGAAACAGACAGAACTAGAGCTGTCAGAACAGAGAATACAAATACAGAAGCTGAACTGGATAACTCGGACCAACCCAGCTGTGCACTTGCAGTCTGGCGAGGACAGCTGATTGACACTCCTGTTAAAGGAGGAAGAAAATGCCTTACGAAATATACCAGAGACCCTCTGGTCAACAGGAAAATCAGATGTAGGACTCATTTGTACAGCGGGACCAGTTACTATCATGCCAAAGTCAGAATTCAGACCACAAAAAAGACAGTATCCCTTAAGAAAAGATGCAGAGGCAGGGATAACGCCTATTATAGCAGCCTTACTTAAAGGAGGGATACTAGTGGAATCTCCCGATTCACCATGTAACACACCCTTATTTCCAGTTAAAAAGGCAAATGGAGAATGGCGTATGGTCCAAGATTTACAAGCTGTAAATGATGCAGTAATACCAAGGGCACCCACGGCGCCAGACCCACACACACTGTTGAATGATTTGAAACCTCAACAGAAGTATTTTTCTATGGTAGACATCAGCAATGCATTCTTTTTGATACCGATACACCCTGATAGCCAGTACTGGTTTGCATTCACATTTCAGGGAAAAAGGTATACATATACGCGACTACCACATGGATATTGTGAAAGTCCAATGATATTTTCACAAGGAATGGCAAGCAACTTGGCGGGATTCACCCCACCAAGAGGCAGTCAGATTTTACTTTATGTTGATGACATCTTGCTGGCAGCCCCCACCCAGCAGGATTGTAGAGAAGATACCATAGCACTTCTACAATTTTTAGCCGCTGAAGGACATAAGGTAAATAAAAGTAAACTGCAGCTTTGGAAAAAACAAGTCAAATACCTGGGATATGTAATATTCAAGGAAGGTAAAACATTAGATGAGGACAGAAAAATAGCAATTTTGCAAGCACCAAAACCCACTACCAAGAAGGAAATGATGTCCTTCCTTGGTACAACTAATTTTTGCCGGAGCTAGATTCCAAACTATGTCTTGGAATCTGCACCTCTGACTGACCTTATATATAAGAAGCCTATTGCAGCGCAGAATTTGTTACAATGGACACCAGAGGCAAAATCTGCTTTCTGCAAACTAAAGCAGTTAATAGCATCCTCATTAGTTCTTGGATTGCCAAACTACCATAAACGTTTTTTCCAAACTGTAGATTGTAAGCAGGGTTACATGACATCAGTATTAACACAACAGCATGGGGATAATCAACGCCCCATTGCTTACTATTCATCACAACTAGACCCAGTGGCATGATCCTTACCCCACTGTGTACAAGCAGTAGTTGCAGCTGCAATGGCAGTACAGGCTTCAGCCTCAGTAGTCTTGTTCCACCCTCTCACTCTGAGAATACCTCATGCAGTCACGATTATTTTACTACAAGAAAAGGTGGCATATCTTTCCCCTGCTAGGCATCTTTCCTGTATGACTATATTGTTGAGCCAACCTCATATGACAATTGAGTGATGCACGACTTTAAACCCTTCTACTCTGCTCCCGACCCCTGAAGACTGCACACCGCACCGCTGCCTGTAGGTAATTGAGAAAAAGACACTACCTAGAAAAGATCTCATGGATGTCCCCTTGGATAATGCCAAGGTGACATACTATGTGGATGGCTCGTGCAAAAGGGGTCCTGCAGGACAGAACCTAGTAGGATATGCAGTAGTTTCTGATACTGGGATTATAGAAGCAAAACCTTTACGACACAACTTATCTGCACAGGCAGCATAACTAATTGCCCTGACACGGGCATGTACCTTAGCGAAGGGTAAATGTGTAAATATTTTTACTGATAGCCAGTACACTTTTTCTACTGTACATGTTTTTGCGCAACAGTGGAAAAACCGGGGAATGATAACATCTACTGGCAAACCTATAAATCATGCACAGTTTATTTTAGATCTTTTAGAATCTATTCAGTTACCTCAGAAAGTAGCCATTTGTAAATGCACAGCTCACACCAAGCAGCAAGATAGGATTTCAAAAGGTAATGCGAGAGGTGACACAGCATGCAAAACAAGCAGCCACAGAAGTATTTCTTTTAAATGAGAAATTACAACCCTCTGAGATTTTAAATTTAGAAATGTTAAAAACAATGCAGACACTCACTACGCAAGCTGAAAAACAACAATGGATAAAACGAGAAGCAATCCTCGAAAAGGGGCTGTACATCTCTAGAGAAGGGAGACCGATACTACCCTCTAATTTGTTTCGATATGCAGCTTTGTTGAGCCATGGGCAGTGCCATGTCTCAACAGGGGGGATGGTACAGCTGGTGAACCAGGTGTTCACAACTTACGGATTTACAAACTACTATAAAAAATTTTGTTTGACGTGTCAGATTTGTAACAAGCATCATGCACAGGGGGCGATAAAGCCCAAGCAAGGTAGTTTCCCTACACCACCATATCCATTTCACACTATCTGTATGGATTTGATAGAATTGAACAAATGTGAAAATAAGAAGTATTGTCTTGTCATTGTAGATATGTTTTCCAGGTGGGTGGAAGCCTTTCCAACCAAAAATCCAGATGCAGCTACGGTGGCAAAAGTACTTGTCAAGGAAATCATTCTTAGGTTTGGTATTCCAGAAAGGATCTACAGTGACAATGGCACACACTTTGTAAATCAAACCATACTGCAGTTAAGTAAGCATTTTGGTATTTCTTTAAAAAATCATTGTGCATACCATCCACAATCTTCAGGGCTAGTTGAAAGGCATAATGGTGTATTAAAAAACAAATTGAGAAAATTAATAGTTGAGACAGGAAAAAAATGGTTATACTGTTTGCCCCTGGCACTGTTGAGCAAGAGAACTGTCCCTACAGCAAAAGGATTGACAACTTTTAAAAAAATTATTTGGAAGGGCTTATTATACACCCCAGTGGAAACTTCTCATGTCATCAGACCAGGAAGCTGATTTCACACTAGCTGAATATATGAAAAGGTTATTGAGTTCTAAACATCTGCTGCAGTTAAATTCTGTTTCAGATAGAAAACAAACCGAGACATCAGAAGTGGCAGTGACGCCCGGAGAGTGGGTGTGTATCAAAAATATCAAGAGGAAGAACTGGTCATCGCCAAGGTGGGAAGCTCCTTACCAGGTGCTTCTTTTGACACCCAATGCAGTCAAGATAGCAAAGCAAGCTTCGTGGATACACCTGACGCACTGCAAACTAGTTAAGAACTTTGAGTTGGACAAAAATATTACCTCTCTATTGGGGCCCTCAGCACAAGGTCTGGCTACAAAGGGGGGTCAGATCAATAGGACTGATCCATCTCAACCCCAGTGAAGAAACCATTGGTGCTGAAGGTCCTATTAGGGCAGAGAGTAAGAGCACGTGTCTGAAATAAAGATGACAGAATCCAATAAGATCCAAATACACCTACTCGGAAGAGTCGGAGAAAACAGAAATGCAAAACAACCGTTTCCTCAGAAGTATTGCATAATCATCCTGTTGACTGTACTAGTGACAATAATCTTTTTGTTGTGGCCATTCCTTTTTCCAGCCACACAGATTGAAATGAACAAGCGTGCAAAGTGGCACCCAAACTTTAACACTTACCAGGCAATCAAATATGTGTATGCTGAGACCTTCAATGTTTCGAATTGCTGGATTTGCACAGCTTTGCCAACAGCATATGGGGGGTTACTGTTAACTTCGGTTCCCCTAGGAGCCAACAAGACCTGGGAAAACTTAATTTATGATACATCAGATGTCACATCACAAGATAAAGTAGCATTGCACTTGTCTGTTCGACAGAAGGGGACTGTGTGTTTTTACAAAAATGATACAGTTGAGGTGGGTTGGAGCAATTGCAATGTGACTGTTCCCTATAGATGCTACACTAAACCTGACAACATCGGATCCTATTGCAACACAAGCTATGATTCATTTGTTGAACTAATGCATAAGACAATGGGTGATGTAAAACATAATGCTGACCTCTATAGACAACTGTCTATAATCGACAAAAAAATGTTTCATCCAGAGCCAGGACATAGTAAAGTTACTACCAAAGTAGAAGATTGTTACTTTGTATGTGGTAGGAAAGCATATAAATGGTTACCTGAGAATTGGTCTGGCAGTTGTTTTTTGGGGTACCTGGTTCTGTCCATACGATACACAGCAGTTTTACCTCAAGGGAAGATTCGGAATGTTTGAGAAATCAAGAAGCCTGTCAATCCAGTGGGGCAAATCAATGCATGCTGGAAAAAACATCATGCTGTGGGCTTAGGGAAAAATGGACTGTCACATATGGACTTGAGTGATACTGTTATCTCATGGGCAGGTGTACTGCCAGCATATGGAGCAACAAAATCAATCTGGGAACTGAAAAAATTGTCTAAGCTTCTCAAAATAATGAGCAATGCAACCCTTTCTGCCCTAGAATTGGTGACTGATGAACTGACTGCCATGAGAACAGTAGTGCTTCAAAACCGCATGGCTCTTGACTTCACCCTAGTGGTGAGAGGAGGTACGTGCACTTTAATCCAGGAGAGCTGTTCATATATTCCTGACCACAAACATGAGATAAACAGCTATCTTGAGGTAATTCAGCAGGTGTTAGCCATGACCAAACCAGGACCAAATCCATTGACGGACTTTTTCCAGAAATTGTTTGGGGGGGTGGGGCAGTATCCTGATGCACATCCTGATTGCCATCTGTGTAGGAATAATCCTACTGGTGGTATGTGTGTGCTGCTGCATCCCTTGCATGAAAAGACTGATTAAAGACTTTATAGACATTTCAGTTTCAGAAACCTTATACCAAGGTGCTAAACTTGAAGAATTGCTGAAAAACTGAAAATGCTTTCATAAGTTTAAACTGAATGACTCTCTTAACTGCAAATCCTGAGTAGGAAGAGGTTAGGGGAAGAAAAAAAAACTGTTTATGCTTATCTTGAAAGTAGAATAAAAGTATTAAAAGGGGGGAAATGTTAGAAAAATGTGTAATAGTAATATGCATGCTTAGTGCATTCGAGCTTTAAAAGGGTTAATACATTTATTCTGTTCACACTGCATGAATCTGCACAGCTATTAGAAACTTAACAAGAAGCATTTCATTTCTGCTGTCATGAAAATAACAAGAGACATTTAATTTCTGCTAATGTCATGAAACTTAACAAAGAGATATTCAGTTCTGCTTATGCCATGAGAAAACATGCAGCTGCTAGAAGCTTTGATAAAGAAAACAATAGATGCTTGAAAGTTTAAACCATAGTCAGCATTAGTTGTACCAAAGCTAGAAATGTACCTTGAATCTAGACAAAATGTAACACATGTATTAAAACAGTACAACTGAAGAATTGAAAAGTTGAAATGGACTAAAATAAGCCCAAGGCCAGGTAGTTTTTCTCAAAATGTTTTGCAAAACAGCAGATAATTTAACTTGGTCAGCAATAAGTCTAGTAACATTTTCTGTAGAACATACAGAAAGCTGTGTCAAACTATGTCAGCAACAGAATATTAACTTTTTCTGTGTGACAAGAAGAGAACTGTATAAAAATAACATACTAATCACCAGTAATTCAGACAAACCTTGTGCCTACATGCTTTGTCTCCTTGCTGCAAGTAATAAAGGGTGCCTTGTTTGAACCTAACGTGAATTGGTCTTTGAAGTTTTTTCCTTTGACATTTTCCTAATTTTTCCTAACCATCAGCTGTTTTTGCGGGGCCCCACACAGTCAAGGATGATTAAGCGGCCCCCTTGCAGTCACAAGTATTGCAGGTACCTAAAGTTGGCTATGTTGTTGGTTTTAATGGAAAGAATGCCCAGCAACTAGGGTTTAACTTAGCCTGAGGCACTATGTCAGTGGTAAAATATTTAATGGAATTGTTAAGCCTGTTACTTGATAAAACATTGTTACTATAACCAGAGATGTCTTTGAATTTTAAAGGAGATATAAATAAGAGTTATTACCCACCTGGTTTATAAAGTATACAAGATTGCTGCACTAGTTTTTATTAGTTTGATAGACATGTTGCAAAATATGAAGATAAGATAACTTGCTGTGGTTGCCCCCCCCCCCCGAGGAACAAGGGGCCCCAGCGACTGCAGAGTTTACTGGTGCCTAAAGCCAGCTATGTCTGTACTCAATGCATCTTTGAACCTTTAGTATGCCATACATCAGACAGGACCTTAAATAAGGGTCTACTACAAATGCTTGCATACCATTATCTTGTGACACACTTCCCTGCTGCCACTTGTTTGTGTTGGCAAGTGCCATAACTTCTAGCAACTTGACCCCCATGAAATAACTATAGGCTAACTTTCCCTCCCAGAACCCTGACCCTAACTCTAAAAACTCCCACCCAGTCCCTGAACCTAAACTCTAGATTACTGCCTAAACCTAAAGTCCCCCTCCCTATTCCTAAACTTGAGATCATTACCTAAAATAACAACAACAAAAACAAATTCCTAAACCTAAACTCCCGATCAATCCCTAAACCTAAAATCCTTCTCCCATCCATAAACCTAAACTCCCCCTCCTCGTTTGCCTTCCTGACTTACCTGGTCAGTGAGCACCTCCACACTTTATTCCCTTGGATCAAGCTTTTAGCATGTGCCAGCTGCTTGGATGAACTCATATTCAAGTTTGAGCTTAAGTGCATGAGCTACAGCATGGTCAAGTCTTTGCATTTGAGGAACTTGTTGTCAAGCCCTTGGGGCTTGACCAGCTGTAAGTAACCCAGCTGAATAATAAAGTATTTGTCAATGACATATAACTACTGGGAGAGCTCTAGTTTTCTGATATAGATCTTGGTTCTTAGGTTATTAAGACAGCAGGATAAAGCTGCCTGTTTAAAAATGGTTTTCTGGCCTTTCTCAGGTTCCTCTTGACACTGTTAGGGCTTCAGTTGTGATCTTCAGAATACCCAGAGTAAATGTGCAATTGGGAAATATATCTCTAGTCCAAGGTTATGGTACTCCAGAACATTGTTCTCCTGACTTTTCACACACGTGTAGGAATATAGAAAAGTATATATCCTATACACACACACACATGTGTGTGTGTGTGTGTGTGTGTGTGTTTGTGTGCATATATAGTTATGTATAGTGCAGCCAGAGTGACTCTTGAGTTAGCTGCACTTGCAAGTGATATCATACATAGCTATTAGCCGGCAGACTGATGAAGTAGACCAATATGTGTTCAGCATGATGGCATTTACAGGAAACATTATTGGTGAAGATGATGTTTTAGTTGTGCCTGGAATTTTGGGTATGACGATATTTATATGAGACTGGCATGGGCAGATTATTTGGGCTGTGAAATGTAGCTGAAAGTTTATTGGGCAGTTAGTGTTGGGGTGAATTGTGATATCTGATGCTAGAGAGGAGTTGTTGAATATAGGTACATTTATTAGTTGTATGTTTTAAGGTTTGTGTCAGTGGGTTGTTGCACTAATTGTTTTAGATTGTAGTCATTTAGGAGGTCTGTGAAATCATTATGGATGGAATTGAGCAGGTTGAGGTTAAAGTTGTCAAGCAGTAAGAGATCGTCAATGTGTTTATTTGTGGTGGTGATGTTCTGTAAAAGAGTTTAGAATTTTCCTACAGCAGCACTAGTTGGGTGGTAGGCTGCTATGAGGATCAAAGTTTTGTTCTTTTTTACTGAGTATTTTGACAAGTAGCTAGTCAGAAAGAGAGTCAGAAGGTAGGCTTACTTTAGCTATGAGTTAAACATTTAGATGAGCTTTATAAAGTAGGAGGGCTCTACCTCCATTCCTGGGTTTGGGTCTAGCATCTAAGTAGAAGATGTAGAGACTGGAAGAAGTGGTGAATATGTGGGTTGTCTTTTTAATTCAGATCCTGTAATAATTAACAAGTTAGGGTTATGCTGTGTGAAGAAAACATTAACTTGGTCTGTTTTGTTTCATAGGCTTTGTGCATTTAGTAGGAAGTAGGTGAGGGGAGTGGGACCAAGGCTGGACTCAATGGTCCCTGACAGAAGAAGTTTTAGAATTATGGGGTAAACTTGAGCAATTTTAGGAGCTTTAGTGGTTTATAGGGAGGATACAATTGAATACATATTATATGGGGGCAGAGCAGAGACTTTGTTGGAGAGATAAAGCTTTACTCTTGTGGACTGCACAGTGTTGAGCCAAACATGGTACTTAAAAATTTAGGGCTAGTTTTCAATTTCTTCATAAAGATTATATGGGGCTCCTGCTTCTGAAGAGACTGGGCACTCTTGGACTGAGGTACTTTTCTCGGGTCTATGTCACCTTATCGAAATTCCAAAATATCGAACACAATAAGCTCGACCTTGGAATCTGGAAATGTGATATACTCGAACGCTCAGAACAGCAAATTTTTTCCAAGGGAAAAAAATTGCTGTTCCAAGAATACACACACACAGCACAAGCACACCAAAATACATAATCCACACATACACACTTCACAGAACCCTACACTAAACCGTACATACACTACTAGCTATCCACTTACCTTAACCCAACACTAACCCTACGGTCCCTAACTAACGCGCACTCACGTTACCCGCTCCCTAACCCTAAGGTCCCTAACTAACGCACACTCACCTTACCCGCTTCCTAACCCTAAGGTCCCTAACTAACGCACACTCACCTTACCCGCTCCCTACCCTAAGGTCCCTAACTATCGCACACTCACCTTACCTGCTCCCTAACCCTAAGGTCCCTAACAATCGCACAGTCACCTTACCCGCTCCCTAACCCTAAGGTCCCTAACTATCACACACTCACCATACCTCGGTCCGTTCGCACACTTACCTTAACCCGGTCCATCACCTTCACACCACAGTCGAGGAAATAGTGAAGCCACAGAAACGGCCCACCGAATACTTTCCCTAGGAAAATATTAGGTGTTCTGCAGCTTCGCTATTTCAAGCATTTGCTGAATAGGGGTCAATATTATAACATTCAAAGTTTTAAGACTTTGACGTTGTAATATAGACCCCTTTTCTCATACAGCTAGTTTTGTTCTATTATTTAAGCAGAGGGCTGCAGCCAGGTCACTGGGCAGTAGTTGTTAAATGAATCTGTTACATGGGACATTAAAGGGAGTCTGAGGGAATATACTTCAGTAAGAAATAGTTCATTTGCAGTTTACCATAGAACTTTCCCTTTTGTAGTTGTTTAGTCACAACACTGTCCTTGTATGAAATTACTTTATGACAAACCATCTGCTGGTGAGATTGCTGAGGGCATTGTCAATAAAATCAGAAAGGACTTTGACATTGTGCTGAGCAGGAAGATAAGCTGAATACTGAAGATGTCCAAAATGGCCCAATGAGTAAATACCATAGTAAGAGACAAGCTGTTAAGAATAATGATAACAGCTCTGACATTAATAAGGAAGTACTGACCGACAGTAGTACAATGTGCATTGCTGAGAACAGTTCACCTTCATGTCTTTATAAGTAGATTCACAAAGGTCTTTTAAGAAAAGCATGCTTTATAATATAATATGTCAAATTTAGTAATGAGGAAAACATTCAGGTGATTGCAAAGAACAGCTGTTCCAAATAACAGGCAATTGTTCTTTTCTAGCAGAGACTAGACTGGTTCCTGTAAATGAAAGGGGAGCAGTTATACCAAGTCTTAGAGCTTAAGTACTTTACAGTCTTATTCATAAGGGAAAGTAGAAGGGATCTGGAAACTCACTGGCAGATTGGTGCAGTCGAGGCATTTTACTGGACTCTGATGGTGAAGCAACATCTGAGTTGTAAGGCTAAACTTTCAATTTACTGGTCAGTCTCTGGTTCCCATTCTTACTTTTGGTCAGGAGATTTGGATAGTGACCACAAGGATGAGACTGTCAACACAAGTAGTTGAAATGAGGCTTCTATGCAGGGTTGTTTGAAATGCTGTCCTTAACAGTGTAAGGGCACTGACAGCCTTTGAGGATCTCAAAGTGCAGCCATGGCTCCATCTTGTTGACAAAACTTAGTTAAGGTTATTTGGACACATGCGAGGTTACAACGGCACCAAACACTGTCAGGAGGACCTAGACTACAAGTGGGATATATTTCAGAGATCATATCTTTTAGTTTCCTGGGAACACCTAGAGATTCCACAAGCATACCTCTCAACCTCTTAGCACAAAAAATCTGGAAAAAGCCTGACAGAATGGTGGGACAAAGGCCCAAAAATAAGGATAGATTTTAACATGCATTTTTGAAGGATATGAAGTCTGAAACACAAATATATATCATTATTTAGTGACTTCAATGCTCAGATCATCCCTGCAATTTCCTAGATAATCACAAATTTTAGGAACAGACCAAAAATAATAGGTGAAAATATGGACAGTTAAGAGGTATGCCCACAGGATGGGGATTGCAGCTGGGGACAGAGATGTTTGGTTAATCTTACTCGTCTTGTTTTCTCAATGAACCTCATTAGAAGAATTGGTTTGGAAAACTGATGGATGGATGCTGGCAATGTGGAGAAACATTTCTGTGAATGCAATGCAGCAGTGTTGAAGGCAGAAAGAAGGTGCTGACATTAATCAATACAATGGGGCATAGAACATATTGCCTGCTGTATAGCTTAGTGGCACTAGAAAAACATTGTTCAGGGTCCTTTCAAAATATCATGCAGATCATACAAAGTCCATTTAATCCAGAGGGGGCTGGAACTGCATTTGACATTTGTCACTGAATTAGCAGGATCTTCTTTTTTTTTAAATTTAGATCATTAGTTCCCAACCATTTTCATGTCAATGTACGGCTAACAAAATTGGTGTTTGTTTGCACTACTGTTTATGACACCTCTGCATTACTCAATCATACATGATGATGAAAAGTGCAACAAAATATAACATTTCATCATGTGACAGTGGGGCTTTTGGCAAACATACCTGTAAAAAACACAAGGCACTGCCATCATTTACCACCAGATACAGCTGGATGGGAACAGCTATGAGTGCTTTGATAGCATTTGATCTGATTAAGTTCTTACACAAACAACAGTTTCTCATGTCTCCGTCCTTTATACCATCAGAGGCTGGAATGATAATTTGGTGAAAAAGCCAATTGATTTTACTAGAGACTGTGTGCTGTGCTGGAGTAACTAATTTATTCAGTGTGTGTGTGTGTGTGTGTGTGTGTGTGTGGGGAAGAGGGGGGGGGGGGCTGGTGTTGTAGGTCCCCAAGAAGCCATGTGATTTTACATGCACTGTGATGAATTTTAGAACACATTGTGTGGTCACAATGTCCCCTGTCTGTTCACATTCTTTGAATTTATGTATAACTCCACAGTATAAGTGCTCAAGTAAAAATATCTGCACTGCAGATAAAACAACCAATGAATTTAATATTTTATGTTAGTGAATGGAAAGCACTCAGAATAACAGAAGTACGTGCACATTAATTCACGTCAGATAAAAAGTAACAGTAAAAAGCAGTCAGGAGTAGGAATCAGTACAGATCAAAGAAATCTGGAGCAAAAACAAAATGGATTATTGGTATGAAGCAGACAAAAAGAAATGAAAAATAAATGAACATGCAAGTCAGAAAAAAAATGCTATTATCTTTAAAAATTAAGCCCTGGATAACAAACATGCTTATGGCAGATAAAGGTAATGTAGTAAAAAGTATTCTTCAGTACTGAAGGGATTAACAGACTATGACGGACGTATGTAATGCTGATTTAAAAATGGAAGGCAAATTGCAAACTTGAATAGCATTTAACTTCACAGACAGGATATTTCTGTCAGTAGTTCAACACTGAGACCAAGATTATTGCAGTACAGAAGGAGGGTAAAATCGGCTTGGTAGCAATTTTGCTAGTTGATAAATTGGAACTAGCATTCCAATAACATAATTGCCAATATCCTGGCAGATCGATTTAGTACCAACTTCACGCCCTCTCACCCCCTAAAGGGCCCATCTCAATACCAAAATATTGCCAAATTCTAGTAATCACGGCCACACAGGTAGAAACTACACTCTCCAAAGCTAAGAATACAGCATCCATGGGACCAAATGACATCCCGGGCTGTGTACTACATGAACTACAAAATGAACTGGCACCTCACCTAAGTGTCATGTTTAATCATAGCCTCACCTCAGGCTAAGTGGCGCACAGCTACAGTTATACCACTCCACAAGGGGGGATCCACCTTGGATCCTGGGAACTACCATCCCATTAGTATGACGAGCCTGATCTGCAAGGGCATGGAATGCATTATCATGGAACTTATAAACAAAGACATTGGCAACCTTCAAACACTGGACCCCACCCATTTTGGGTTCATGAAGGGCCGATCTTGTCTCCTGAACCTGATTGACTTCTTTGAATCAGTCTCCAGAGCTGTGGATGAGGGTAAGGTGGTCCACACAGACTATCTGGACCTCGCCAAGGCCTTTGACACCATCCCCCATTCTGGAATCATAGATAAACTTACTAAGCTGGGCATAAATCCCTATGTCACTCGATGGGTTGCCAACTGGCTTACTGACAGAACCCAGACTGTAAAAGTAGCCGACTCCAAATCCAGCTCCAGACAAGTGACAAGTGGAGTACCTCAGGGTTCAGTCCTGGGACTGCTCTTGTTTGGCATCTACTTCTCTGAAGTACAGGCCAACACTAAGGGACTCTGGCTAACAAAGTTTGCAGATGACTGCAACTGGGAGCCATTATTGAATCCCCAAATGATGTGGATATTCTACAAAAGGGCCTTACAGAAACAGATGCTTGGTGCCAGAGCCATGGGCTAAGCTTAACGCTAAGAAGTGTATAGTTATTCCCTTTGGGAAAAAACATGTACCCATGAATTACCATATAGGTGGCAGTACACTAAACACCGAAAGTGTGATGAAAGACTTAGGGACACAGGTGGACAGTGGTCTCACCTTTGATAACCACATCACCACAACAGTGAGGACATCCTTCTATGTGGCACACCTCATCACTAAGGGCTTTTCATTCAGAAAAAAGGAGGTCATTGTCCCAGTGTATGCATCCCTCATTAGACCCATTATAGAGTACAATGCCCCGTTTACCTCACAAGACATCTTCAACAGCTGGAAAGGCCACAGAAATACCTCACTAAAAGAATCACAGGCCTAAAGCAGATGCCCTAAGCTGACCGTTTAAAAAAAAACTCCAGCTATACTCTGTGGCATATCGTCTAGTCAGAGGTGATCTCTGCTTAACATACAAGGCCATGTAAAACCCTGAGCTGTTGGACATGCTCCACTTAAAGAAATCCCGATCCCTCACAGCCACATGCTCCAAGGATCTAAACCTTGGCATCACAATGAACAAAACATGCTGGAGGGATAGGTTCCTGACCCAGAGACTCCCCATACTCTGGAATACACTGCCCATACATGTCAGGAAGAGCACCTCCTTGGCCCTCTTCAAAAGGAGCCCTGACGATTGGATGGGAGATAGGAAATTCACTCTGGGGATCACGTCAGTTACCCTGCTAGACAGGGGTCCAGGGAAGCATATATTGTGGGAAGAAATATCCAGGGGATTGTTATGGCTAGGCTTTTACAGGCCTTAGGGCCGGTAGCCTAGTACCAGCCTATGAATCTATGATGTTTTCATGCACATCACTGCTAGTTTCCTGTTACTTACCATTATGCATTGTACAAAACAGACACTAAGCTTTGGGGAATATAAATTGCTGTTTCTTATGCCACACAAGTAATATTTACTGAGTACAGGATCCCACTAACTCCATTTCGAACTGTAGACAGCATTTGTGGTCAGTACATCTGAACTGCCCTAAAACCTGTGACAAAATAACATACTTTACAATCCTATCCCTTTGCTCATATTTAACACCTTTGTATCTAAAATTTGAAAATCATAATTCGAAAAATATTTCAGATAGACTTAGAAATCCAAACCTTGAAACTGTTATCAAAGAAGAAGGAAACATCTACTCAGAAATTCAGGATGTTTACTTCCCTTTCAGAAGTAGATGCCATAAGACTACAACAAACCATGAGCAGGGGTAATTATAAACTACAATAGCTCCAGTAGAGGCATGCTACTGGCTATGTGAGACCAATACTGTATCTGTTTTATACACCAAACCACATAATCTAAAGAAATTCAGTGGTAATCTGTATTCTGTTTTTTTTTTTTACAGTTTTACTATTTACTTGTACCAGGTGTATTTGCCGAAGCCCAGAAATAATCACCAGTAAGAGCAACCATTTTGTATCACATAGCAACATGATGCATGTGAATTTGATCCTGAGACTCAATGCAAGAAGTCTAAACCTCAAAATGCATTCACTCGAAGCCCTCCTTAAAATGGAGAGCATCGACATCTGTGCAGTGACAGAGACCTGGTTCAAGGCTCCAGAGAGCACCCCTACATTACCAGGCTATAATTCATACCACTCCTTTCAGCCACCTAACCTGGTCCAAAACACTAAAGATGGAGGCGTGTCCATATTCATTAAGGATATCCACACCTCCAGGTTAGTTGCTCAGCATAATGCATCAGAGATTATCCAAGTGCAACTAACTCTGGGCAAGACCACAATCCAAATTGTAACTTGCTACAGATCTCTCACCATGCCCCAGGATTTCAACTCCTCATTTCTTGATACACTGGAAAATAATAGGGTACAACCCAACACCCTAATAATGGGCGATTTCAACTACCCCACCATTAAATGGGAAAACTACTCATGTACCAACTCTTTTGCTCAATGTTTTCTGGAAGCTAGGCTGAGATCTGGACCCTGTAGCTGTGCCAGTGGGGATTCTTATTGAAGACCTGGGGAGCAAGGGAGCAACCAGCCCTGGACTGACTGTGATCTCTGTGTGCTCTTAAGGGAAATTGCACTTTACTGTGTGTATTGGTTATCCTTTCCTCATATATGAAATGCCCTCTCTGGTGTTAGAGGTGAGGACTGAGGCTCCTTGATTGCTGGGCCAAGGCATGGGCATCACATTGTGGTTTGCAGTGGTTGGGATAGCCACATCACGTATTAATTAGTTGGCAAGTACTAATTGGCTTGTAGTGGTGTGGGTAGAGTGAATCCTGTAGCTTATATTCAGTGATCTCTGAAGGTGTTTTGTACTCTAAATCATCCACACAGTGAATACTCAGAGTTCAGATCACAATTGTTTTATTTTGTTTGTTAGCTTAGTTAGTCAGGGTGATTAGGCAGCATGTCAGCCAAGGAGTATGGAAAGCTGACAAGGAGCCAGCTGGTGGAGATGTGCCAGGCAAGGGGACTGGTGCATGGAAACCTGACTAAGGCAGACCTAACTGCAGCCTTGGTTACAGCTGCATCAGAAAACAGCATCCAGGAGGACAATCAGACTGACAGTGGAGATACAATATCCTTGGAGAATGGACAGCTCAACCTTTCTGTGAAGGACAATCATACTGGCAGTGGAGATACAATATCTTCAGAGAATGGACAGCTCAACCTTTCTGCAGTGGACTTAAAAATCCAGCTGGAGCTAAAGAGACTTGAGTTGGAGTCCAGGCGTTTGGAGATAGAAGCCGAAGAAAAGGATCGTCAGAGGAGGCATGAGAGGGAAATGCTGACTCTTCGCCAGAGTCATGGAGGTAATGGGGAACGGAGTAACTGAACCCCAGAAGCACAACAGGTCAGTAAATTTCTTCCACAATTTAAAGAGGGAGATAATTTTGATAGTTTCAGTCATATGTTTGAGAGGGTCTGCAAACAGTATAGTGTTGACCAAATGCTCTGGGTATGGTTCCTGACCCCCTTACTCCATGGGAAAGCTATAACTTTTTTGTCAAAAATACCTGATGCTGTCTGTTTTGATTATACTGCTGTAAAAAAATGTCTTTTAGAATGTTTTAAGCTAACACCTGAAATGTATAGGAAACAGTTTCATGAGCATAGATGCAAGGCAGATGAAAGTGTGTGTGAATATGTTGTTGAACTGAGCACTTATTTTCATAGCTGGGTGAGTGGATGTCAGGTCACAACTTTTGAAGGGCTGGCAGACTTTTTGGTGGGGGAACAAGCCCTTAGCACTTTGCCTGAGGACATGAGGATCTGGTTAGCTGACAATGTGCTACTTCAGATGAGTTGGGGAAGAAGGTAGACTTATACCTAGGAAGCAGGGCAGCTCTGCACAGGAAAGGGACCCCCAGTGCTGCTCATGGGACTAAAGGAACCCATGGTGGGCAGGACAGACTGCCCCAACAGAATCTGCCAATAGCAGGGGAAGTCACTAGTCCAGGTACACATCCACCAGCTACGGTTAAATGTTTTGAATGCAACCAGTGGGGCCATGTGGCCTACAGGTGTCCATAGAGGCAAGGTGGGGAACCAAAGGTGAGGGAGCCAGTAAGTGGGAAAGACAAAATGCCAATAGTAGGTTGTCTTGGGACAACAAAGTACCAAACTACCAACAGAGGCTATATCCTATTGTAGTGAATGGCAAAGAGGCCATTACCAAGAGAGACACAGCCTCTGATATAACCATTGTAAAGCCTGCAATGGTTACAGACGAGCACTACTTGCCTGGGAAGTCTACTCCAGTCAGGGCTTTAGGAAGATCCCCATTCTAAATACCTTTAGCTAGGGTTCACCTTGACTGAGTGGGTGGAAAAGGAAGCCAGCAAGTAGGTGTGTTTGAGGATATATCTGCAGATGTCCTGATAGGGAATGATTTTGATGTGAGGTACCCTGTGCTTGTGCAGTTACATTCAGTCAGGCTTGGAGACAAGCATGTGGGTCTGGTAGCCTGGGGGAGACCCAGACAGACTGCATGCTTGCAGCCAGGACTGGTGAGGTGGTTACTTCAGGGAGTGAGCTATGCTGTAGCAGTGAGACTGAAGGTGAGCCACAGCTGCTTGTGGGTACTGATGGTCCCTTGGACAGAGTGACTGCAAAGCTAGAGGTGAGTAGCAGTACCCAGGCTGACAGTGAGACACCACTGTCAGAGGATGCCAGACTTCCTGTGGAAGGGGAGCTGGGAAGGGTTACAAGGAGAGAGTTGAGACAGGCTCAGCTCTCAGACCCTACATTGCAAGGCCTGAGGCAGGTAGCTAGGGAGGAACCTGATTCTCAAGGAAAGGGGGAATCTGTATACTGGGACAAAGGATTACTATACAGAGAGTGGACCCCTGAGGCAGGGCTAGAAGGTGAGAGAGTACAGCAGTTGGTAGTGCCTAGAGCCTACTGTCTGATGCTTCTAGCCATAGCCCATGATATTCCCTTTGCAGGTCATATGGGCATAAAACATACAAAGAGGCATATTATGCAGAACTTCTATTGGCCTGGAATTTCCAGAGATGTAACAGGGTTCTGCAGGACCTGTGAGAGTGCCAAAAGGTAGGCAAGGCAGGAGACAAGGTGAGAGCTCCTTTGGTGCCTTTGCCTGTGATTGAGGAGCCATTTCAGAGGGTAGCTATGGATATTGTGGGTCCTCTGAGTACCCCAAGTTCCACAGGGAAAAAGTATATCCTAGTGGTAGTGGATTATGTTACACTATACCCTGAGGCAGTGGCTTTGTCCTCCATTGAGGCAGAGAAGGTGGAAAATGCTTTGTTAGATATTTTCAGCAGGGAAGGTTTCCCAAAAGAAATACTGACTGACTGAGGTGCCAATTTCATGTCAGACCTGCTGGCTTGTCTGTGGAAGTACCGTGGGGTGAAGCACACGAAGACCACCCCCTACCATCCCCAGACTAATGGTTTTGTTGAGAGGTTAAACTCTACAATCAAGTCCATGCTACGGGCATTTGCAGATCAGTTTAAGAGGGAATGGGATATATTTGCCCCATCTGTTGTTTGCTTACAGAGAGGTTCCTCAGGAATCCACAGGTTTTTCACCCTTTGAGTTGCTGTATGGGGACCTCTAGATTTAATTTGAGATGAGTGGGAAGGTGAATGCGACTCTCCCAAGGAGTCTGTTGTGGCATACGTCCTAAATCTCAGGACAAGATTCAGGGAACTCATGGGCTTGGCCCAGGAGAACCTGGTAGAAGCCCAACAACAGAAAAAGGTGTAGTATGACAGGAATGCTCGAGCTAGAGAGTATGTTGTGGGGCAGCAGGTAATGGTTCTCATTCCTGTCAGACACAACAAGCTGCAAGCAGCTTGGGAGGGACCCTACAAGGTGGTAAGAAAGGTAAGTGATGTTAACTACATGGTGGAACTGCTAGGCAGACGGCAAGGGCACAAATTGTACCATGTTAACATGATGAAACCTTACCATGATAGGGAAGCCCTTGTGCTGAGCATTTGCAGTGGATTGCAGGAGGAGTCTGAGGGAGATCTGGGGACTGATATTCTCAGTGAGACTCGGGCTGACACCACGGTGGAAGGGGTAGCAATGTCCCAGCAGCTATCTCCTACCCTGGTTCGAGAGATCTGAGTAGTGTTGCAGGAATTTGGGGACATGTTCACTGGGAAACCAGGGTGCACCCACCTGGTGCAGCCAAGGTGGATAAAGGACCCCAAAGGCCTATTAGGCAGGCCCCTTATAGGGTGTCTGAGAGAGTCAGACAGACCCTGAGGAAAGAGGTGCAGGAGATGTTGGAACTAGGGGTGATTCAAGAGTCTAACAGTCCCTGGGCCTCCGCAGTAGTGCTGGTGCCAAAGAAGGATGGCAGCACCAGATTCTGTGTAGACTACAGGAAATTAAACAGTAATACAGAGTCAGATGCTTACCCCATGCCTAGGACAGATGAGGCCCTAGAGCAGCTGGGTGGGGCTAAGTAACTTACAACCATTGATCTTACCAAGGGTTACTGGCAGGTGCCCTTGACTCCCAGTGCTAGAGAGAAGTCAGCCTTTGTGACTCCTTTTGGCTTGTATGAGTTCACAAAGATGCCCTTTGTGATGATGAATGCCCAAGTGACTTTCCAGAGGCTGGTAGATCATATCCTAGCAGGAGCAGGAGGGTTTGCCCTTGCTTACCTAGATGATATTGCCATCTACAGCCATTCCTGGCCAGAGCACCTTCAGCATGTCAAGGAGGTGCTGGGCAGACTACAGAGGGCAGGGTTAACCATTAAGCCGAGCAAATGTCAGGTGGGTATGGCAGAGGTCTCCCACCTAGGACATAGAGTGGAGAGTGGTAAGATAAGGCCAGAACCTGCCAAAGTGGAAGCCATTCAGGCATGGCCGGCACCTGTTACTGAAAAGCAGGTGAGGGCATTTTTAGGGACAGCAGGGTACTACAGAAAGTTCGGCCCCAGTTACAGTACCATAGCTGCTCCCCTCACAGACCTGACAAGGAAGAACAGGCTAGATAAGGTAGTGTGGACCCCAACATGTGAGCAGGCATTCCAGAAACTTAAAGAAGCTTTGGGAGGATCCCTTGTGTTAGTCAGTCCAGATTACAGCAAATAATTTGTTGTGCAAGTGGATGCTTCGAACCATGGGGTGGGGGCTGTACTTAGCCAGATTTCTTCAGAGGGGGAAGAGCACCCAGTGGTTTATCTCAGTCCTAGGCTCCAACTCAGGGAGGAATGATATGCAACTGTAGAAAAGAAATGTCTAGCCATAGTGTGGGCACTGCAGAAACTTCAGCCTTATCTGTATTGACGAAAATTCACTGTTATGACAGATCACAACCCTCTAACATGGTTAAACAGAGCCAGTCAGCAAAATGCCAAGTTGCTAAGATGGAGCCTGGGGTTGCAAGCATATGATATGTCAGTGCAACACTGCAGTGGGAGTAGCAATGCCAATGCAGATGGGCTGTCAAGACAGGGAATGGGGTGAGGTACACTCAGACAGACCTAACCCTCTCAAGCGGCGGTTCTCAAGGGTCACTTGAAAAACTAGCTTGAGTTCTCCAGGGGGTGGAGAGATGTGAAGATTGGGTAGTGATGGGTGAAGGCTGCTAGCCTAGTCAAATAAAATTTGGTACATAATTATATTATTTGTAAATACTGTGACTGTTGAACTTAAAACAATATGGCAACATTGCCATCTGCTGTAAATAAAGCGAATTCAAGCAATTCTTGTTGGTCCTTTGAAATTAAAATTATTTCATCACTGCCTTTGATGTTTTACAAGTCGGCTCCAGTCCGGCTGGATGGGGGCTTCCTGCGTATTGTTTTAAGGCTAAAGTTAATGACCAGAATTTACATGTGGAATGTCCTTTATTGCTCTAAGTGTAAAAGAATGTAAATGCAGTTAATGTGTAGCCTGGGAACTCCAGGAAGGATGAAAAAGATGATGTAATGTTTATCAGAACTGGAGTTTCAATTTAAACAGTGAGAACCAGAGATTGTTAAGCATTTTGTTCTTGGACATTTAACTCAGCACTACCCGTTGTCTTAATTAAGTTATCATAGAAGTGTGTTTTCTTGTAGAAATAGCTAGGACTATAAATATTAGACTAAGTGTTTTTCTGTTATGTCAGAACTGTACTACTGAATTATTTTAAGTTTCTGTGTGCTCTCTGAACTCTTGAATAGCACTATGGTGTAGTAGTATTGTCTTATGTTTTTAGTATTTATTATTAAATATGTTTAAACCCTTTTCAACTGTGGCTGGTTTATGTAGAGAATTAAGCTCTAGAATATGCTGCATGCTTATAAGTGATCCTGTAATAAGCCCTTTCAATAAGCCTTGATTGCTTAGTTACACTACTGTTGGGTAATAATATTGCACAATAATAATTGGACACCCTTTTAACAGCCTTTGGTTAGCTGATAATTATTAGCTGGTGGTGGCAGTAATTACTACCGTGTAGTCTGGGCATAGGGGCACAGCTGGAGAATCTGTGTCAGCCTTTCCCAGGAGTGTCTGTAAAGTTGTATAAATACTTATCTCAAAGAGTATGTGTGTGTGTGTGTGTGTGTGTGTGTGTGTGTGTGTGTGTGAGCTACTTGGGCAGGGACATGAAGCACTGGTTGGACCGAGAGGGTACTGGAGGTTAGCTTGCTAGCTAGGCTGAGATCTGAACCCTATAGCTGTGCCAGTGGGGAGTCTTATTGGGGACCTGGGGAGCAAGGGAGTTGACCAGCCCCAGACTGACTGTGATCTCTGTGTGCTCTTAAGGGAAATTTCACTTTACTGTGTGTATTGGTTATCCTTTCCTCATATATGAGATGCCCTCTCTGGTGTTAGTGGTGAGGATTGAGGCTCCTTGATGGCTGGGCCAGGGCATGAGCGTCACATAGCCTTTTAATGATTTTCCACAAAATGTGTTACTCTTTTAGCCATTGTCTATCTTGCATATTATTCTGTTTCTAAGTTTTTTAATATGCACTTTAATAAAGATGAGCTTGAAGCTGAAATCTATGAAGTCATGTTTTAACCTGATCACTTCTTAATTCTTCTGACATTTCATGCATCCAAGCTAGTTTATTTAAAAAAATAGTTTTACTTAATTTTTGCTGGTTTTATGCACTTTGAGCTCCTTAAGATATAAATGCACAATTTTGTCATCTTCAGATTTTCCTGACACTTGGGGGTGGAGAGGTGAGATTTGTTATCTCTTTGTAAATGGAGCAAAAGCCTTTCTCATCATAATCCAACTTTCTGCACCTACAATGACATTTTATGACAGTAAGGTGCACTTTTTGGATTCTGTCATGAGTCATCGATTTCCAGAAAAACAGAAAAAATACCAAAAAATAATGCCCATACCTCAGACGGGTGAAAAATTTAATTTTTGACATTTTGTAGGAGGGCAAGATCCCCTGCACACTCTTGATATGGGATATATATATATATATATATATATATATATATATATATAGTCTAATTTGATTTTGGCCACTTGGGCAAAATAAAACCAAAACAAATTAAACCCATGCAAGTGGTGGGCTTCACCTCCCCACACCACCCCTAACTAAATATACCAACTTCGAGATCGCACTACACTGGGAGAAAAGAGCAAAGTTCACCCTACTGGCCAAGTGGTTTGTTTCCTGGTGAAAATTTTTGGTGCTTCATAGTTTCTCTTTTTAAAGGATTTGTTGAAGTCGTCTCTGTGAAAATGGATTTGGGTGGGTCTAGGATTAACTGAAAGCACATTTCACTGAAACACATTTGACTGTGCACAATTCACTCAAAGCTGAATTCACTGAAAACACAATTCACTGAAACACATTTCACTGAAAGTTATATATGGCCTTTTCCCCACTGTAGTGTGACCCTGGAGCTAGAATATATAGTGAGGGGGGTGTGGTGGGCACCGCCCCCCACCTATTTTAAATATTTTGAACTATACTCATAGAATCTTGCAATTTCAATAAATTACTCTTTTCTAAACGTAATATATCCAAACTATATACTAACTCCAGGGTCACACTACAATGGGGAAAAGGCCATATATAACTTTCATTGAAATGTGTTTCAGTGAATTGAGTTTTCAGTGAATTGTGCTTTCAGAGATTTGTGCACAGTCATTTGACTTTCAGTGATATGTGCTTTCAATGAAAAGTCCTAGACCCATATATATATATATATATATATATATATATATATATATATATATACTCAAAGAAGGGAGGAATCTCCCAATAGAAGTAAATCATTGCTAGCACACTCTTAAAAATTACACTGGCAATGATTTCCTGTGGGAAAAAGAATCTGACGTTCTGTCATTCAATTTTTTCTGCTGGTAAATGAAGCATGGGGAATTTCAACTTAAGTAACTGCAGAAGACCCCATTTGTTGTGGACTCAGATATTAGCAGATTTTTTTCTTAGGATAATTTAGTTACAGTATGTGCACTGTTCTCTGGCTATCACTAAATTTAATGACAGTAAGGATTCTTACAGGTTCATAGGTTCATGCATACGTACTAGGCTATCTGCCCTTGTGGGACATTTTAAGCCTAGCCAGCTTCCCTCTTTGTGCTTGAATTAACCTATCTCATTTGGTTAGAGATTGGCCTTATTTTGAATAAGGATTATTCAAATTATATTATATCTTGATTTGGAAACTTCATCCTAGGCCACAGCATAGTGCCTGATTGTGTGCACATGACAGATCAGGCTGCTACGTGTATAAGGTTTGCTCCTTATTAATGTAGAAAGTTCTTTGATGAAGATGTGGTCAAAGTGTGGACAGTTCACTAATGAGCATATGATATGGTTGAACTGTTCTAACAACATTCAAATCACATTAATCATATATCTATGTTTAGATAGGTTTGCTGAAAAATAGAGACTGACCTAAATGCTAATGTTCACAAGAGTGTCCACAAAAGGTCAGCTTCACAGACATCAATATGCTAATATGCATACGATGGAGCATGCATAACAAAGTTTAAAAAAAAAAATTGCAAGATGTCATGGGGTTAGCCCAACCCTACTTGTTAGGGTGCTAAATATGTGTATCCTAACAGTACCACTAACAGTGCCACTAAACAAAATAAAGTTCATGGTTGACAAATTACAGAGTATTGAAGTTACTGAACACTCATATATATTTGCGTTTCAGATTTCATGCCTTTTAGGGGAAATAAATTTCTGGCAAACACATCCAGTTATTCTAGCTACCTTCTAAGTTTTTAAGAGGAAGAGACACATCCTTTTGGCCAGCAGTACTGCTGCTGTCATTTACTGGTCAGCACTGGCAGATTTGACTACCTAGTGCTAGACCCAACCATAACAACTTAAGCAGGGGGGTGCTTAACATTTGTTACAGTCAGGTCTCACACCACTTTAACACTTAACTGATTTGTCTTTTTCCAAATTTTGGTGTGTAATCACCACGCTCCATGTACTAAATATGTATTCATTTCTAAAGTAATTCAATCTTCAGTGAATCTTGAGAGAGAAGATGAGACTCAATGCACTGGAAGAAAATTTGTTGCTGGCTATCCTACCATAAAAACAAATGCAATGCGTCTTCCTTCAAGACAAAATAACAAGGAGCCTTGACTATTTGATGAGAGAAAGGAAATTCACCCCAGGGATCACGTCAGTTGCCCTGCTAGACAGGGGTCCAGGAAGTAAATAGTGTGGGAAGAAATAGCCAGGGAATTGTTATGGCTAGGCTTGTATAGGCCCTAAGGCCAATAGCCTAGTACCAACCTATGAACCTATGAACAAAGCTACAGGTCCGGATGGCTTACAGGCTGAAATATTTAAAGCTGGGATAAGAAAATGATAGTGATACTCCATGAGCTCATTCTCTGAATTTGGGGCAGAAAAGGGATTCTAGATGATTTAAGCAATGACAGCATCACTACTATTTTCAAGAAGGTATACTAGAAAAATGAACAAATAATTGCTTTACCCTCCTCTGCAGGAAAAAATCTGTGTCCATATTCTTTTGTCTTATCTTCTTCCCATCCAACGTTGTAGCAAATGTGGGGAAAAGGGGACAATTGCCTCAGGCACAATCTGTTGGGGGGCACAATCAACACTGTAGAAGAGGTGACGATTGGTACCTGCAAGCAGAGTTTGCAATCATTTAAGCAGACCTGATTGTGATTATGACTTCTTAAATGATGGTGATTGCAGTCCTGCTAAAATCTCAGTGTAGGCTCACACAGTTTTGTAGGACAATAGATATGGCTTTTTTCTGAGAAGATCCAAGAAAAGCATCAATAAAAACATCAAGATATGTACATGACTTTTTTATACCAATTTATTTTTCACTCCACACACCAATCCATTAATAACAGTCCTGACTGTTCTTCTGTTCTTACCACCACAACATTTCTGTTACAATCTCTACTATCATCAATTATGTTACAGTAGCTCCAATAGTATTACACAGTGGGATGGGAGTGCATAAAATCCCTAGGGTAGTGAGTCATGGGGCCCCTCAGCTGTCAACTGTCCAGATTTTCACAGAATGTCCAGATTTTTACCACATATTTTTGGTCCGCTCCTCATTAAATTTGTAGTTTTCTGTCAAATTACTGGGATAATCTGAGGATTGAAGTCACTAAATAATGACATACATTTGAGTTTCAGACTTCATATCCTTCAGAAAATGCATGTTAACTGAAATCCTGTTATTCTTCTAAGTTTATAAGAGTAATATTTAAAATGTGTCCTCATATTTGGGGCTTTGTCCCCCTATTATTTAGGCTTTGTCCGGATTTCTTCCACTAAGAGGTTGAGAGGTATGCAGAGGAGGTGGAGTTTGCCTGTTATTTCCTAACCCTTTGTCCTGCTCCTGCATACAGTGTGCCTGAGCAGGATATAAGCATATATACTCCTACATGCTGCGGTTTAAGGTGTGGTCAGTTTCCAGGCACATGTGTTTATGTGTTACGATTGTACAGACTCCTGGAGTCCATCAGATGGCAACATATACCTGATGATTCCCCTCACAATGAGCTAGCAGGCCATTGCCAGACCTTCCCCTGATACCAGTAACACTAGATGAACCTAAGCCATGGTGGTATTGTTAAAAGCAAAACCCTATGCCAGCAAAACTTGTACATAACCTTCACTGCCCTGATTAGACCTTAGACTGTGACTATGGAGGCTATCACTCCTGATTTCCTGATAGACTGGCTCATTCCACAGGATGACAACTTAAGATCTATTCTGTCCTTTGTACTGGGGAGAGATGTGCAAACTAATAGTGAGAGACATCATCCATACTTTATAAATTGGGGGTTTTGAGTTAAGCTGCCTTCCCCTGCTCATGCTTGAGAGCATCAAAGGTGTTGGCAAGCAAATGGCCTTAGCAAAGCATGTCTGTGCCTCTGTATGTAAAGTGATCAGCTGGTCCTGCCCCCCCATTTCTGTGTGATCTCTAATCTCCATTGAGGATACTGTAGATGGAGAGTGTGCTCGAGGCTCACATTCAAATCACTCTCCCTGTAGAGAAGTAACCAGGCTAAGCCTCATCATCCCTCTCATTCACCATGCTAACCACAACAGGAGTCAGAGCTGCTGGTCGAACTTGGGTTACCTAGGTCATAGTCAGGGATACAGCCCTCTGTACTAACAGGGCTGACAGATATGCTAGTGAGATTTTGCTGCCCTGTATCTTTTAAAATCTTGAGGATTCTGTATGTTTAGAAGGGCATTAGAATTCTGTAGAAGAGGTCAAAGACAGACACAGTCATTCCAAATAGGATCATACAAGGGTGTGTTGTCACTTTTGAATTCTTGACAAGCATTCTAGCAAATGTTCTAATCTTTAGCAAAGGTCACAGTCTCAGTGAAAATTGCAGAGAATACATAATGGACAAAGACTATTTAATATTAGATATCAGTGAAGAAAGACCAACATTTCCAAGGCACCTATAACTGACTTTGATGGCAGTGCCATTGTAACAGATGTAGATATCACTGCGGAAGCTTATTGAAGTCTGGTACTGTCAATCAACCAAAAGAAAATTGAAGTGCATTTTTAGTTTGCTTAGGTCTTTGCAAATAATTCTCCACATTAATCACTGGAAGGCAGACACTGGAGGCAGTTGAGCAGTTTCCCTACCTTAATATCTGTCTCTTCCTAACAACATACACAGACAGTGATAGTAAGCACAGGATCCAGTATGTTAGTGCCTTCGTACAGAAACTTTTCTGTTCTGTCTTTACCTATGCAACCTATAAAGTAATACCCTAATACAGTTGGACACTCTGATTATTGTGCTGTTCTCCTTTGTGGATGTTGTGATATAGGGAAATATTGCCAGCCCAGCTGTAAATAATTCTATGGCATTTGTGAATATTGATATGATTTGTACAGAACTGTATGTTATGTACTGAGCTAAGATGTATCCACAGTGTACTCTACTGGAACATAAAATATTAACCTGTAAAACTTAGGAATAGTTGAGGTTAAGTTACTTTATAGTTGAGCAATAAACAAAAGAGGTTATCTCTCAGTTTCAGTTAAGTAGCAGACACAATGTCTAGAGCTAGAAGTTTTTGTATTGTCTTGAAAGAGAAATAATTACTGGGTTTCAAACGTAAAAGCATTTTATTGTTTTATGACTTTCAATTCTGAGCAAACATCTGAGAAATATGTATTTTTAACACAGATATGTTAAATTATTTAGATTCTGTTTTAGCCTGGAAACTGACATCAGGTGACAAAAGGTGATGTCATCCAAGCTAACCTAGCAGTAAAAATGATATTAATTTAAGAACTTTTTCAGAGGGAGACTGGGAATTTTGTATTTTGTCTTGGCAAGAACATCCACTCATCATTATCATCTGCACTTGCTTTGCTGTAAGTAAGATTTAGGACATAGTATCTCTCTTAGATATAGATAGGAATATAGTAAAGATTAGTTTAGATGTTTTCTCTATTTATTTGAGACTGTCCTGCAATGTTGTTTTAACTATTTCCTGTGATTTTGAACTCTGAAGTTACTGTGTTGATTGACTATTGTCTTGTTCTTTTATTATTTATTATTAAATATATTTAAACCTATCTTTGTGGCTGATATTTGTGAGACATATTTAAGCTCTTAGAGTACTTGTGTATGCATTTGGTAACACTGTACAGGCCACTCTTAAATAGCAACTGAAGATGCAAAAACCAAATGGCTGCAGGTACAGGTAAAAACAAAAACAAACAACAGTGTAGTAAATTAAGGCGCCAAAGTGGGCTAACTTTGGTGCCTTAATTTACTTTTGCTGTTGTTGTGTGTTTTGGGCTAACTTTGGTGCCTTAATTTACTTTTGCACTCCTAAATAGCCTTGCAAATCTTGGTCAGACTACCATTTGAATAATAGTAACATTACACATTAGGATTGGACACCCTTTGTAAGGGTCTTATAGTAGCTGATAAGTAGGGGTTGGTGGCAATGGAAACTACCTTATAGTATGGGCAGAAGGGGGCATAGCTAGAAAACCTATGCCAGCCTTCCCCAGATGTGTGCGTGTGTATGTGTTTGTATATAAACCAAATCTCAAAGTGTGTGTGTGTCAGCTACTTGGGCAGGGACACGAAGCACTGGTTGGACAGAGAGGGTGCTAGAAGTCTTCGCTTGGCTCTTCAGCTGAGATCTTAACCCTATAGCTGCACTAGTGAGGAGTCTTATTGGGGATCTGGAGAAATAGGGAGAGACCAGCCCCAGACTGACTGTGATCTCTGTGTGCTCTTAAGGGAAATTGCATTTACTGTGTGTGTACTTGTCATCCTCCCACTGTGTACATCCCCTAGCTGTTGCTAGTGGTGAGGATTGAGGCTCCTTGATTATTGGGCCACTGCAGGGGCATCACAGATGTGAAACCTTGGACACTTACCAACCTCAATTAAACAGCCTAGAGAGGTACCACAAATCATAATTTCATCAGAAAATCCTCCTCACCAAGTAAAAAGGCCATTACACTATCAACAGTGCTTTCTTTGAGGCCACTGTCACCATCACTAAGACACTGGTTCTCCTGCATCATTGTCACTGTTCTGGACACTGTGCTTGGCTTTCTGGCTCTCAGCTTCCAAATCAGATGGTCCTCTCCTTCCTTTGTCACAGGGAGAGATTATATAGCGGTTAAAGAAAATGCTACAGAGACATAGTAAATGTATCCCTGATGAAAACAGATTTGGGCATCTTGATCTGGGAGATAGTACCAGATGAGCACAGTGGTATCATAAAGTCTATCACACTGTGAGCTGCTTTGCAGAAAATGGCTTACTGTGAAATCAGGAAAAATAAAATGTATGAAGGAAAGGAAAATAAACATTGACCAACAAGAAGGCCACAAGTATGGAAACATCTGCAATATATATCCATAACATACCTCTCAACCTTTTAGCCCAAGAAATATGAGCAAAGGCCTAAAAATGGGGAGAGATTTTACATATTGCTCTTATAAACTTAGAAATTCTTAGAATAATGGGTTTTGTGGTAACAAACCTTTTCTGAACAATATGAAGTCTGTAATTTAAATGTCTGTCATTATTTAATGACTTCACTCCCCATTGATTTGCCAGGGAATCACAAATTTCATGAGCAACAGACCAAAAATGTGAGGTAAAAATCAAAACATTCTGCAAAAATCTGGTCAGTTGAGAAATATGATGGACAGGCCTGTGAGACCAGGAATGGAATACCAATTTACCGCAGAATCCAACAGTACATCACAGTAGAGATCACTCATTAATAGAGGGACTGCAACCACCGGAGAGTTTTCAAGAAAGGAAGTTTATTCTAAGCATAAAACACTAAAAATGTGAAAAAGACTTTCTACAAATGTTATGATTTATTCAAGTGAATGTAAAGGTGTCCATTTATAAATGGAGCAAATACCCACTTTATGTCTATGGAAGAGTGGTTAGAAAACAACCAAAGGCTTTACTGAAAATTTTCACTTAGGCTCTGTCATAGATTGCAGTGAGGGAAAGATTTGTTTGTTTTTCTTTCCTGTATTTTAGACTGCCTCATTGCCTTCTTCTGTTTTGTATACTGTGGTGCATTTGTTCTACACTGTATTTTACTTTTATTCTGCTTTCAATTGCATATTTAAACTAGGAAAGAGATCATGGCTGTGTCTCTTGTGAGTCACACATAAATTAAAACAGGTCAGTTAGGGTTAACTACCTGTGAACTAAGGGTGGGGCTAGGCCCTAAACCTTCTATTTAAGGGATAAAATAAAATATATTAAGGCTTTACTGGAAAAGCTTAGTCAGACTCTACCACATATTGCTGTGAGGAAAACGATAATTTGTTTTTGCTTTCTTGTATTTTGTACTGTCTCATTGCCTTCTTCTGTTTTATATACTGTGGTGTATTTTCTTTACACCGTGTTTTACTTGTATTTTTCTTTCAAATGCATATTTAAACTAGAAAAGAGACCACAGCTGTGTCTCTTGTGAGTCACACAGAAATTAAATTTCCCCCACCCAATTAATTGTCCATCCCACTGTATTCTATAGAGCCAGAATACAAATTGCCCACCTCTTTCCAATCTGTCTTACTCTTTTAAAATTGGAGGCCCTTCCCATAGATTGTTAAAGCTTAAGTTACCCCACCTTTCATGTCTAACTGCTTAGTGCGCACTGTAACTCTTAGGATATTAACCCATTTTTTTCCCATTTTACCTTTAAAATATGCAATATTTAGTTCAAGAACACCAGTTACTGGAGAGCCCACATTTTACCTCTCAGTAGTTATCTTGGGATTAGTGCTTCTGTTTTGCTCCTATTGAAAGAAGGAGAAGAGGGAAATTATTTCCTGGAGACTGTTGATTACCAGCCTGATAACTACTTCATAGGTTCCAGCTTAGAATTTGTGCTTATATTTTGCTCCACGTGAGAGAAAGAGCAGAGGGCATTGATTCCTAAGTGTTTTTGATTGGGCAGTGAGTGTGTTGGACCTTTCTGATTGGTTTAGTTGCTATTTAAGGCTACAGACCCCTGCATCATCTGGGGCAAGACTGCTGATCACCAAAGAGCCCGTGGCTTGCTTCTTATCTTGGGATTGGTGCTATTGTTTTGCTTCTGGTGAGAGAATAAGCAAAGGAGCATTGTACCCCAGTAGCAAGATGCTGTGGTGAGACCATCACTAGTAGTAGCCAGGCAGTGGCCAATCAGGTGAAGCCCCTCTTTTCATCATTCCTGACAAAGCTAATTCTTTCCTTTCAGATTAGTTGCTGCCTAACCTAACTTCAGAATATCTCTCTAAATACTTCATCCATAAATTATCAGGGTCTATTTATTAATTTCCCCTCAAGTGTTTGGCAGTCCCCTGTATAGATGAAGACACCTTGAGTTGACATTTTTTCTGTAAAATCACCCTTGAAATTTCACCAATACCTAGTTGCACACAGGGCTACCATTTTGCAGTGAGAAGAACTGCAAACTAGAGTTTCAAACTGATACTCCTGATATTACTTTATATTCTCACAGCAATCATCTAATCAATAAATAGGACCTATTGCCATGTATATGAACTTTCTCACTATTTTTCATTACCAGCTTGCTGGGTATGGGCATCCTAAAGGGGCTGTGTACTACATGAACTACAAAATGAACTGACACCCCACTTATGTGTCATGTTTAATCATAGCCTCACCTCAGGCTTCGTGCCCACTGAGTGGCGCACAGCTACAGTTATCCCGCTCCACAAGGGAGGATCCACCTTGGATCCCGGGAACTACCGTCCCATCAATCTGACAAGCCTGATCTGCAAGGGCATGGAACGCATTATCATGGAACTTATAAACAAAGACATTGGCAACCTCCAGACACCGGACCCCACCCAGTTTGTGTTTGTGAAGGGCCGATCTTGTCTCCTGAATCTGATTGACTTCTTCAAATTGGTCTCCAGAGCTGTGGACGAGGGTAAGGAGGTACACACAGCCTATCTGGACCTCGCCAAGGCCTTCGACACCATCCCCCACTCTGGAATCATAGATAAACTTACTAAGCTGGGCATAAATCCCTACGTCACTCGATGGGTTGCCAACTGGCTTACTGACAGAACCCAGACTGTAAAAGTAGCCGACTCCAAATCCAGCTCCAGCCAAGTGAAAAGTGGAGTACCTCAGGGTTCAGCCCTGGGACCACTCTTGTCTGGCATCTACTTCTCTGAAGTACAGGCCAACATTAAGGGACTGTGGCTAACAAAGTTTGCAGATGACTGCAAACTGGGAGCCATTATTGAATCCCCAAATGATGTGGATATTCTACAAAAGGGCCTTACAGAAACAGATGCCTGGTGCCAGAGCCATGGGCACAAGCTTAATGCCAAGAAATGTATAGTCATCCCCTTTGGAAAAAAACATGTACCCATGAACTACCACATAGGTGGCAGGACACTAAACATCGTAAGTGTGATGAGAGACTTGGGGACACAAGTGGACAGTGGTCTCACTTTCGATAACCACATCACCACAACAGTCAGGAAATCTTTCTACATGGCACACCTCATCACTAAGGGCTTTTCATCCAGAAAAAAGGAGGTCATTGTCCCACTGTACTCATCCCTCATTAGACCCATTATAGAGTATAATGCCCCATTTGGTATGTACCTCACAAGACATCTGCATCAGCTGGAAAGGCCACAGAAATACCTCACTAAAAGAATCACAGGCCTAAAGCAGATGCCATATGCTGACCGTCTAAAAACTCCAGCTATACTCTGTGGCATATCGTCTACTCAGAGGCGATCTCTGCTTAACATACAAGGCCATGTCAAACCCTGAGCTGTTGGACATGCTCCACTTAAAGAAATCCCAATCCCTCAGAGCCACACGCTCCAGGGATCTAAACCTTATCATCACAATGAACAAAACATGCTGGAGGGATAGGTTCCTGACCCAGAGACTCCCCATACTCTGGAATAGACTGCCCATACATGTCAAGCAGAGCACCTCATTGGCCCTCTTCAAAGGGAACCTTGATGATTGGATGGGAGATAGGAAATTCACCCCGGGATCATGTCAGTCACCCTGCTAGACAGGGGCCCAGAGAAGTAAATATTGTGGGAAAAAATTTCCAGGGAATTGTTATGGCTAGGCTTGCATAGGCCTTAGGGCCGTTAGCTTAGTACCAAACTATGAATCTATGAACCTATAAAGCAATGTAGAAATTGCCTTATGTTTACTGACAACCCGCTAATTCTCAAACAAAGTGATAAGGTATGTGAGTTATGTATTTACACAATGTCACTAAAGGCAAAGTTCTCACATAAAAGTACTAATGTCAGTCAGATTGACAGTAGTACACACTCTGCACCCATCACACAGAGTTCAAAACATACACATAGACCCACATATGCTGCAGCACTTAAATGTAACCTTCCTAAACCCTAAATACCTCCTTGATGAAGTACACATAACAAGCACCCTCAGCAAACCTAAATACACTCTTTCAAAACCACACTCACATCAACATATACAGCCACATTTCATGGAGCCTCTACTTCTAAGCCCATAAGGCAAGCCACCACACAATCCAACATTCTAGTCATTGGAGACTCCATCGTGAGACACACTGATGTGCCTCTCACCAAGCTGAGAAAAGAGACAGTCATGGCCAGTTGCTTATCAGGGGTCAGGATCCTCCACATTACACATGCCCTCAGGTCACTGGACCACAAGTACCAGTATGACTCAGTCATTGTCCCTGTGGGTGTAAATGACCTGAGACTTTCCTCCCTAGACTATATGAAGTGAGGCATCATGGAGCTCTCGGAATATGTGTCCTAGTTTGGTATGAGCCTAGCACTGAGTAGTATTTTACCTTCACCTAGGGCGATACCACAATATGAACAGAAGATGACTGACTTTAATAATTGGCTTTGTTTCTGGTGCTGGTGTCATTGTAAGATGGTGAAATACTTGTCAGCATGAAAAGAGATGGATAACAGTCCACGCTGCTTTGCCAGGGGTGGTCTGCACCTCTCCCCTCTAGGCTTTTGAACATTTGCTAAAACATTGTCCTCCTACATGGTGCTTTTTTTAGGCAATGCCAAACTGAAAGTTCTTCTGACATAGCAAATTAAAACCAAAAAAATCTAAGAATGTTGCTGCTGAATGCTAGGAGTCTAAACAAGAAACTCCACCCCCTACAAGCTCTCCTTACCCAAGAGAATGCTGACATCTGTGCAGTTGCTAAGACATGGTTTAAAGCCCCAGACAGCATGCCAGCTATGTAAGGCTGTAATGCCTTGCGCACATTTAGACCAGCTACTACACAGTTGGGGACTAAAGGTAGAGGCGTCTCGATTTACATCAAAAATAAATATACCTTAAGGCTTGTCAAATAGAACAATGCACTTGAGCTTCTCCATGTTCACATCAGATCACCACTGGCAAAGTCCCATACCACTTCCTTGTAAGCTATAGGTCCCCCTCTATGGCCCACATACCATGTATTTAAACTTATTAGAAACATTCACCATCCAACCCAATACCATATTCATGGGTGACCTTATTTACCCCAGTATTAACTGGGAATCATTTATGACACCAAATGTGCAGGCACTGAGATTCCAGGACTTTGTAAACACAAACACCCTGGACCAGATTGTTAATATGCCGACCAGGGATGCAAACATACTGGATCTAGTCCTCACTAATATGGGAAAGTGTTGCACATCCCCCTACTGTAATGTCTTCTCTGGTAAGATCAGAGTATACAATGGTCTCCTTTGATGTAAAAATAAAACCCTGAACCCCATTTAAACCTGGAATGTTCAGGGACTACTTTAAGGCTAACTTCCTACTAGTAAGTGATAACCTGGCAAAATTTCAAGTCCCTATAAGCACTGATGACACTGCTGTCTACATGGAATTGTTCACAGAAACCCTATGCATGTTAATAGTTGCATAGAGGTATCTGTACCCACCAGGAAGAAGTACAGAATTACATTAAAAACAAGTTACCCTGGTGAAATCACAACATCAACAGGCTGTATAACAGAAGGAAGAAAATCATGGCAAAAATTATGAGGCATAGCACCCAGGATGATAAAAGCACTGTCATCAAACTAAACAATCAACTCAGAGGAAAAATAAAGTATACCTAAGACAAATTTGAGGTACTTTTGGTCTCCCAGGCCAAGGACAACCACAAGGTATTCTATAGCTTTGTCTGCAACCTCAAAAGGGATACACAATTGTGAGCATAGCTCATCATTAATGGAGGCACCCAATACTGAGCCAGAAGATACAGCAAACCTATTGGCAGACAAATTCAGCTCTAACTTTATCCCTTTCTCCCCCTCAACATCCCCTCAGGAAATACCATCAAATATAACTTCCATACTACCACTAGGGAACAGGTCTTCAATGCTGTCTGTAAGGCCAAGAACACTGCATTGATGGGCCCAGAAAATATCCCAGGATGCCTTCTAAATAGCATGAAACATGACCGTTCAGGCCCTATGGAATTCTTATTGAAACTATAGCCTCCAAATAGGTTTTGTGCCTCACAGATAGAGAACAGTCATCACTCTCTACAAAGGTGGGCGATGTACAGACACTGGAAACTAGAGACCCATAAGTCTCACTAGTCTCATATACAAAGCTATGGAAAGAACTATCATGAAAATGATCAGTAATGACATAGGAAACCATCAGACACTGGTTCCAACCCAATTTGGTATATCAGGGGCAGGTCATGGCTACTCAACTAGGTTGACTTCTTTGATAAGGTCACCAAAGCAATGGATGAGGGCAAAATGGTTCACACTACCTACCTCGACCTGTTCAAGGCATTTGTCACAATACCCCACTTGGGCATTGCCAATAAACTCAAGTGGTTAGGTGTAAACCCTTATGTCATGCAGGACCCATGAGGTTAGAATTAGGGAGTCCACCTTTACAAAGTGGCCAGTTACAAGTGGAGTCCCTTAGGGATCGGTCCTGGGACCACCCCTCTTTAGCATTTACTTCTCTAAAGTCAAGGCCAAGGTCAAAGGCCATTGGCTGACTAAATTTGTGGATGATTACAAATTAGGAGCAGTCATAGAATCCCCCACCTACACATATGTTCTCCAGGAAGAGCTGATCCAGACAAATAACTTGTGTCAAAGCCATGGACTAAAACTAAATGCCAAGAAATATATAATAGTATCCTTCGGGAAGTCATCCACCCCCTGGTAACTATCATATTGACAACATGCCTCTAAGAGCTGATCCAGTAGTCAGGGACTTGAGGACAAACATAGACAGTAATCTAGTCTTTGACCATAATGTGACTACAGTAGTGAGGAACTCATTCTATGTTGTGCAAATTATAAAATAAGGTATGGCATCTAGTTGCAAGTAGGTTATTGTTCCACTGTATTCAGCATTCTGCAGACCTATCAGTGAGTACAGTGTCCCATTTGGGATGTACCTAATCAGGCACATCCAGCAATTGGAATGTCCACAGAGGTTCCTCACGAAAAGATTACAGGGCATAAGTAACATATTCTGTGCAGCCTGCCTCAAGGTCCTATCCCTTTATTCTGTCTCCTACTGTCTTTTGAGGGGTGATCTATGCCTGCTATACAGGGCATTGTCAGACCCCATCAGAATTACCTCACTAGAATTACCCATTCTAAAGACTTAAATGTTACCCATGATATAACTAGGACCTGCTGGAAAGACAGATATGAATCACAGAAACTATCTCTTCTCTGTAACAGGCTCCCCATCCATGTGAAGCAGAGTTCCTTCCTAACACAATTCAAGTGTAACTTGGACAATTGGATGGACAGCAGGAAATTCATCAATGGTGTGGCACCTACATCTCTACTGGACACAGGCACATAAATGGTTAATCTCCCAGTCCTCTGCTTGTAAATGTTTCATTTCCCAAGCCCCTACTTACACTTATTAAGGGTACCAGAATTTGTCAGAGATTTGGGATGTATGGCTAGGCTTAAAAAGCCTTGTGGTTGTTAGCCTAGTATACACCTATGAACCTATGAACCTATAAGGCACTCTTGTACTATGATGGTCCTAATTACCCCTAAATGACATATACCACTTAACTCTAAGTGCTTTGACCACGACATACTTTATATGGCTGTGTAGAGGATGTTGGAGAATGGATGGACAACTTAAACAGTATTTTTAATAAGGCATAGACCGAAAAATCAAGAGTTTTTGAAAAATATGAAAAATCCTGTATTTAGTTCATAAAGTATGCTGAATCACTGTTTGTAACTGTCCCATAATCACATGCTCTAGTACTGAAAGAAAATATTGCTTATGAATATTGTATTTGACGTTACAGAGCACAGAATTTTCAAAGGCATTTCGAACCAAAATTATTCTAATAGGTGTGTAACATTATACTAACTAGGCATAACCCCTCCGAACTAATGGGGAACCATATTCAAGCATTCCTTTACACATAGGTAGAAATTACATTAAACAGTAAAAGCATAGCTGGTCTGTAAATAATAAAAGTTTTTTTGTGTACAGGATGCAATGTTTATTGAGAAGAGGGTGGATAGAGCAAAATGCAGTTAAGCCAATAGTTTTCTACTTCTTGGATTCAGTTTGTTCAAAAGTAGTAGAGTAAATCTTGCAATTTAGGTTCCTATGTAGTTACTAGGCATGCCGTTAAGGAGACCACTGAGGAGCCTAGCCTAATTTTCCAGTTTCGCCAGAATATCACCTGGGTAAGTGGCTTGCACAGAGTTACACAATAGGCAAATGAAGTCAGACGGAAGCGAATGATAGATAGCAGGAAGCAGCTTGTTAACAGCTCATAGCCCTAATCCTCTGCAGGAATTGCCAGATATAAACAGAAGCGTGGCTTTATTGCTGACCTTCAGAAGATCAGCTTTTTGCTGCTCTGCTCTGTGTGAAAAACTATGACAGAGAATCAGGCCATTTATGAACAATTTAGCAGCAGGTTCCCCATAAATGTGTGGTGCATTGTTGGAGAAAGGTAGCTCCATCTGTCCATGCTCTGACCTAGTGAAGGACGACTCTTCTTACTGAGCTTGTGGCCAGCTATCCATGTCCAACTAGAACTGACTGTATGATGCACAGATAAAAACATACTAGGGGAATAAAGATCATATTAAAAGTTTGAGTCACTTAGACCACAGTTTAAAATATGCCTTCACATAGATGCACGAGTACTGAAACTGCTGGTGCTCTTGGACTTTTGTTCTTCTCTAACTTACAACAGCTGTGTTAAAAAGGGGGAAAAATTCACTCTCCTGTACTGGTCATTTCTGCTGTCAATCTGCTTCAAGCTCTTGATATTCATGATGTGCTAGTACCCTTATCTGTCTGTATAAGGTTTTCATGTGATAATTTAATACATTACCCTTGTGTTCTTTCCACTTCAATTATTTTTCAGAGATCAAAAGAAAGGATGCGCATTATTTTCTGAGCTCTCTTTGCGAGCACAGTATGTAACAATCACTATCCACAACAGACATCCCAACCCAATCACGCAAATGATTAATCCTCTTTATATACACGTTCTTTGGAGAAAATAATGCGTACTTTATTTGCAGTTATTAATTTGATCACTGAATGCATGAGCCTAATGTCAGCCATACAGGCTGTGTAATGCAGAAATGCCACCCTTACCACTACAAATCTGCACTTGTAAAGGATGTGAACGTCATCACTACTAGTGATGTTATTTTTGAAACGCTCACTGGAAGGGGCATTTAACTTTAAAAGAGGAGTATCACTTCTCATATTTTATCATAAAACATAATTTTCAGTTTAAAAACAACTGTTTTGTTTTGAATTTGTTAACCAGGGTATAGCAATTATTCAAATGGACCTTTTTCAGGCCAGCACATAAGTGTATTACAAACACAAAGATACAAACTGTTATAAGAAAGAAAGAAAGAAAGAAAATGTAGTGTTTTTACATGCATGAATATATAAAATTGGGTTGATTTTATAAGTAAAACAAGGCATTGTAAAGTTTCTTGTGGAAAATCTATTACAGTATACAATATGGCTGAAGGTGTATATATTCCAAGCAGCTTCCCTACCTGTTACCAAGTTTCTGTACCCTAAGCTTCACTTGCCTGAGTCACCAGATCCCGAGTAACAGAATGCTGATGACTGTTTTCCATAAGAAATCAAACCTATACTGCATATTTCTAAAACAATAACCTGTTGCATGATGCTTTTGCCTTGCAGCAGTGAAGACTGACAGAAAGACAGGGTTAGCTGTGAAGGACAGTGATTAAAAGAGTGTATTACTGTCACTTTGTGCTTAAAGGACAACCACACCCAAAACGTAAAAAAAAAAAAAAAAAAAACATATTTTAGTTGTCAGTTATAGCTTGAGTCTTTCTGCAATACTGATGTCCTTGCTTCACTCTAAGGAAGTATTGTTTTATTACCATATTATTTTGATTTTGTTTTGTAATCAGTGTTTGTCTCCCTGATATAATCTTATGAAGACACAATGTTCAATGTGCACAAAAGAACACGTATGTAAACAACTAGATATTATACAAAATACAAATACTGGGAGAGTGTGTTTGTGTCAATGTCAGTTGAATTGAAGTCTGTTACTTTGCATCAATGAAATCAAATGACAATTTATACGAATGTAGTTTTTTTAATTTATATGTAAAAAATCAATTCTATTTAATTGACAGTTAAATTGTAATGTGACAGAGCATAAACTTCTTATGTTTACGTACTTTCTGAACTGATATAGGATTTCACACTTTATTTTGTCCTGTGGTGTATGCTTTACATGTTTCCTTGTTTTTTATCCATAGTTAAGGGGATGAGCTTGTTGGGAGATTTGCCTCTTGTAAAATGCATTGTGTTAAGGTGTCATTTTAGTATTTTTGATGAATTTGCATTTTTATATTGCAAAATGCATTTTCAATCATTTTATTATTGAGAGGTTAATCCAGATGACTTTGATGTAGTGACAGGAATCCTGAATATGTGCATATTGCCAATGGCTTTGTGTGGCACAAGCCAGAAGTTGACAAATTGGCAGAATTGTTATTTAAACTATATACATATCAAATACTCTGAGATAAGGCAGACTACTATGTCATTGTTTATTATATTTTTGACCTTATATCCAAGGGTGGTACTAGAAAGTGTATGCATCCATGAATGCCCCAATCCCTGAAATACTAAATATAAAAAAAAAAGTATGTTTCTTTTTTTTTCACTCCTTGATACCAGTCCTTGCAAGAGCAGAAATCTTTCCCACACATATTCCCTGACTAGTGTAGGGTTCCTGTTCCTCTAACTGAAATACTAAAAATTAAAAAAAAAAAATCTCTCTTTCTTTTTTTTCTTAATTTCTGATTCCCATCTCTGCACTTGCGGAAGTCTTTCACAATCAACTGTCTAGCTCAGGATTTCTGTTCTGCTGCCTGGAATACTTAAGAAACGTCCCCCTTCTCTTTTTCATTTTTCCAATCCTCATACTGACCAGTATGGAAGTTTTTCCCTCTCAGATGACAAGTGCAGGCTTCCTGTTACACAAAATCATCTTGCTCAGCTGACTTTGAAACAGTCCTGGGAGAGATGACTAAGTGCAGTCTTTTGAAATGGTCCTAGCAGAAAGCGGAGTGAGAGCAACATTTTGAAACTTCTTGAAAGGCTGACCTAACCTTAATGAAAATGGAGCATCAGGAAACATTGTAGGGAAAAACAGGAGTGTGTGTGTGTGTGTGTGTGTGTGTGTGTGTGTGTGTGTGTGTGTGTGTGTGTGTGTGTGTGTGTGTGTGTGTGTGTGTATATAAGATGCTAAATGAAAAAATTTCTGTATAGATGCAGTGTTTCTCTACCTGAAGTGGTTTATCTACAGATCAGATGTAATTCTGGTAAGTAAATTCTGGGCATTGCAGTTTCACAGTCATTTTCACAGTCATTAATAATGTCCCAGAGTTTCATAATTATTATTCAGGAAATATATATTAATACTAGAGGAGGGAACACTGCCTGGTTAAGTGTCTTGGTCAGTGTCACATAGTACACAAATGGAGGTCAAAGAATGAAACCCCACACCCTTAACTACAGGGGAGAGCTCATAAACAGCTCGAACCCTTAATCATCAACATCAGCTGCCAGACTTTTTTTTTTTTTTTTGGTAAATTACAGTGGATTACTGTTAGTCATTTCATATTTCTCATAGTTTATAAAAAGCATGCCCATGCAACACTTGTTATTGTTCTTTTAACTTTTAAAAATGAATTAGTCTTGTCTGGCATTTAAGACTCTTAGCTGTTTACAAACTACTTCCTGCAGTTAAAAGTACAGGGTTTGAATCTTCCCATCTCCATTTGCCATCTATGAGAAAGTCATTCAGACAGTGCTCTTGGGTCAACCCTGAAAAGGGATACTTTCTCAAGTAGGTTTACCTGGTTAATAAATAGATAAAAAGACAGTATTTAATTTTTTTTCATTTTAAGGCATTGCCCAAAATTCTCGAGCAAAGATGTTGAGGATTACTTTTGTTGTGGATTGCACTCAAAATATAGTCAGGCATGTGAGTTTCAGACTTTATGTCCTTTAAAAAATGCTTGCTAATACAACTTTCTGAGTATATAAGAGAAAGATTTAAAACCTGACTCTGATGTTTGAGTCTTTGTTTCTGTTTCTGGAGCCGAGATTTTTGGAGGGCATGGGGGATCAATGGGATGTACTTTATGGTTCTCACAGAAGTGAGCTGAAATACACTTCTTGGTCTTTATTTATGTATTTGTTAATCACAGGCAGACATGTGAATGTACACAGTTGCACAAGGGGTTGTAACCGATGATCACATTGGTGTGTGTGTGTCTGTGTGTGTGTGTGTGTGTGTGTGTGTGTATGTGTTATGCATCCTAGAAAAGTTATGCTGTAAAGGAAGGCATCAAGTGTAAGAAACAAGAACTTCATTATGAGGCATGTTCTTTGGGTATGATCATTGGTTTTCTTGTTTTGTTGACAGTGTGTTTATTATTTTTCTGTGAATAAAATGGACAGAATGAAGTCTATGAGCTTAATGTTAAAATATTAACTATGAATGCATTTTTTTTATTTTAACTTGTTTTTTTGCAGCCACATGGGGGGAAGAGTGAAATGTACTGTGTTTGGCTACAACAGTTTGTCTGGTACTTAGTGCAGTTGAGTAAGGCTATGAGCTGTTAACAAGCTGGTTCTAGTTTTAGTCTGACCTGCCTTCACCAGACAGTACTTCTGTACTGCCCCTTGAAAAAGGACACTTGTCCAGTAGACTATCCCAATCTGTTAGCAAATGCATTGCACATTCATCCTTTGAATCCCTCCCCCCTTGATAGAACCTCTAATATTTCACTATTTGCTATTTGACTATGAAATGTGGCACATCTGTTATAGCTGAATGGGATGCCAAATGCATTTTCAATAAATGTGAGGTTCAAAGGAAGAAAATTTTACTGTTGCACCTGTTGTTATTTGTTTGTCAAGTAGCTGTCAGTGCTTTAACTATGAAAGTTTTATTAAAAATATTAAATTAAATCCAAATCTTGTGATTATTGTAAAAGTAAAACAGAAAATAGTATGCACACTGTCAGTTTTGGACAGTGTATTATGGTAACTGGGTAGAAACAGACAAGTAATGGGATATTGGTATGGATTCGGGGGGGGGGTAGGGCCCCATTTGACCATGATCCATGTCTGCTCTTATTTGTCAGGAACTGCACATGAGTATTTTGCCCTACTTTTTTTTTTTTTGTCTTTTAAACCAGGTAAAGGGGTAATCCAGGAGCACTGTCTGGTGAAGTGACTTGCAGAAAGTCACACAGTAGGCAAATGGAAGTATAAAGAATCAAACTCTGTACCCTGGACTACGGGAAGCTGATCACTAAGAGCTTAATGCCTTTCTCCTCTGTACTAACTGCCACACCATTACTCAGTCTTCATTGTCTGAAAAATCATCAAGTGTTAAAATCACTGAGGTTTATAGTCAATAAATAATGTCAGTTATTAGAATTTCATAGTTTTTGCTGTTCAAATGTTCAGAAAATAGATACTGATGCAAAATTTGTTGTTTTATTAACTTTTTAAGAGAATTAGAGTACTATTTGAAAATTGTTCCTGATTTTGCCCCCGAAATTATTTTTGACTTTCTCTAGATCTCTTGAATAACTAATTTGACAGGTATGGTGCTGCACCAAAACATTCAGATCTAAATTATTTCTATTGGTGTTATTATAGCAAATGAGAAATAGAGTCCTAGATGGCTCATACTGTTGCACTGCTTAGTACTGTTTTTGTTTTTCTTAGTGCTTTTTTTCTTGTATGGACTAGTTGTTTAAGGGTGCCACTATATCTCAGTTATTTCATTACATCTTTGTTCTCTGACTATTTTAAATCATCAGAAACATTAACTGGCTATTATGTTTCAATGGACATGCCTTAGTAAAGTGATCTTGGAGGTCTTTTTCCCAGAATCCACTTCAAGCTTCCTTTAAATGAGTCATGAAAGATATAATTTTTTTATCATTTTTTTGTTTATTTCCATATAAACGGACTGGAAGTAGTGTAAGCTACAGGCATCTTGCACAGCTTTTATTTTTTGCTTGAATTATTCTGATTTGTGTTCTCAGGGTAACTGTTAACCCATGACAGTTGTATAAATAAACTAGCTGAACTGCATGTTTTTAAGACTTCCAGTTTTTTAGTCCAAATGCTTTCAGACCCTCTCTGACATTCTTTCTGAGGTATCAAAACTATCATTGTAATCCAGGTGCTGTTAACCGACCACTTTTTCTTCTACTTCAAAGAACTTTTAACAGATATTTACATTTCTGGTATTCATTAGTATCTGCAGTAGGAAAGTGTGTGTTTTTCTTAAATGCAGGCAAATATACTATATTTGTTTAAAAGTGTTTACCTAAGAACAGAACAAAATAAGTCCAACTTTCTGTTCTTGACTTTGAGTTAATCATATTTTTGTGAATGATATTTTCCCATCACTATTGTATTGATGGCTGCACCCTTAACTTTTTGCACTGCAGTGTACCAGCACTTCATCCAAACCATAATCCTTGAGCATGATAAATTAGTAGTTTTTCTGTGTTGGGAACATTGCCAGTACTTGTAAGTTTCTAGCATTCACTGTTTTTCATAGGAAAATGGTCTTTCATTTTATCAGTGGATTATGGGTGAGTTTTTACTATATATCATGTATTCGGTACTTTATTGGTATGGTGTTTTTTTTTTTTTTTTACGTCACATGTCTTACATGCCCCACCAGCTAGCTACGGTGGCCCTGTTGCGCTCCTGCAAGAAAAGGAACCTGGAGCTGCTACTTCTTACATCTCACATTTTAGCTTACTGAAATGTTTCTCTGTGGTCATCAATTTAACGAAAATGTATAGATTACAGGACCACATGATGCATTTAAATATAATTCCAGAAAAACATTACTGCCATTGGTGTCTGTTTGCTTCTTGAGTACAGAATTGTATGCAGTGTCCCAACTTCAGCCACTCCCACTGCATGAATATTTAATAACTCTGACTTTAATGAAGCTCTGTCACACAAGTAAACATCATAGTAACATGGCGAGAGTAGAACAATCATTTTGTGAATTATTTATCTAAACTATGCAGTGCTCTTTTGAAAGGAATGATACAGAACAAACATTTACTTTTAGTTATTCATTTAACTGAATATGTTTTTTTTTTCAATTTTTGGGTAGTATTGTATTTCAGTATGCCTTTGGACAGATCCGAGGCCATGCTGGGGGTATTTCATACTGTTACTACATTGACTGTTTATTCTTTTTCTGAGTTTATCAGAGAAAGAGAAGCCAACTTTGTGAATTTGGATCCTTGGAGCTCCTTGGGACAGAATGGTTTCTCTGTGCATTTTGAGCAGTTGGAGAAACTCATATCTAAAGAGTTAAGTTGTTTTATGATGTGAAACATCTCGAAAAATTCCTGAGCCTGAATATTACTCCTAGGGGGCTCAGAGTGGACTGTTTACCTGCGAGGGAATTTGGAGAAGAGGAGCAAGACCTGTGTGAGTAGTGGAGACAGGTCTCATTGGAATGCACTGTGCGCTGGCTGCATATTCTGGTTAAGCGGAATCTCAGATCCCTCGACAGAATACGGCAGGAGATCTCTGATATGGAAGACACTTTGGGAAACAAGGTTTATGATTCTGTATTTTGTGCAAAAATGAATGAAATCAAACAGAGACTGGAGAAAGTAGAATAGGATGTTTGAATTTTTATACAACAGCAAACCAAAAATTCCTTCAATTTTCGGGATCCCCAAAGTACACAAAAATTGTGGTGACCCCCCTCTACGTCCTATAGTGGCTGCAGAAGGTTCAGTTATTTCCCCTTTAGCTAAATATATAGATACCAAGTTAAAGGACATAATGGTTAGGGGTATTTCATATTTAAAGGACTCATGGGATTTTTTGGGTAAAGTGAAGAATATCACTACTACGAAGGATATTATTTTTGTGACCATAGATGTTATTGATTTGTTTGGCTCAATACCTCACAATATAGGAATGGATTGGTTCGAAGAAGCTACTAGGTCTTTCAAATCATTAAAAGATGATGAAATTCTTGTATGCGTTAACCTTATGGAATTAGTTTTGAAACATAACTATCTATTTTTTCAAGGTGAATATTTTCATCAAAAAAGTGGGGTGGCTATGGGAGCAAGGTGTGCTCCAATATACGCCAATATGGTTTTAAATACATGGGAAGACAAATATATTTATAATGGGAGTTATAAAGACTGCTGGGTTCTATATAAACGCTTCTTAGATGACATTATTATATTTTGGAAGGACAGTATTGACAGGCTAAATGATTTTATCCAGTATATTAACCAGACTACTGCTTTTTTAAAATTCACCCATGACATCAGTGTAAATAGCATAAATTATTTGGATATCATGTTAGAAAAAGAAGGAGACCATTTGAAGTCAAGGGTGTATAGGAAAAAAACTTTTTCCAACTCCTACTTACACTACAAAAGTGCACACCCTTTACATCAGAAGAAGAGCATTGTAAAAGGCCAAATGGTTAGGATTTCAAGAATGACTTCTAACAATCAAGATTTCAGTGATGAAATTGATTTCTTGGTTAGTATGTTTTTGGACAGAGGTTACCCTATAGATTTGTGTAACCGTATTAAAATAAAAGGCACAGAAGGGAGAAAAGATAGATTTGCACCTATATTGAGCTACCACAATCCCTCTATTGTTGCTAACGTTCAAGCACTAGGTTCATTAGAAAATAAGAAAAAAGATATAATGTATACTCATTCATTTGTCACCCAATATAGTGGTGATGCAGGCATTGTAAAACAAGTGTTTTTTAAGGAATGGGACAAATTGCTTAATATTACGGACCTGAATTTCAACAAGTCGATTGATTCTTTTTACATTATTTTTAGAAAAGGATGCAACATTAAAGATTGGTTGATAGCTCAACATAGGGAAAACAAGAAAAGCAATAAAATTAAGGGTACCTATTCCTGTGGAATGTGTTCACAATGTTCATTTATGACTAATACACAAAAAATTTTTGTTCAAGCAAGAGAAAAAGATATTGTTGGCAAAACATACAGCAACTGTAATTCTTTTGGAGTTGTATATATTGCTTTATGTGATATCTGCTCGGCCTTCTATGTTGGTAAGACCGAGAGAAAGATTAAAAGAAGGATTTATGAACATTTGAATGATATCAAAAAGAAGAAAGAACACAATGCACTATATAAACACTTGATAATTTGTCCTTTGACAAAATATAAATTTTTCATTTTAGATGAGGTAGCGAAAGATGAAAGAGGTGGCCTCTGGGAGACCCAGATAGAATATAGGGAATTATTTTGGCGGCAAATAAATTCCCTGGGTTAAATGACAACATTTCCCTTGCTCCAGTTTTAAAATTAAGGGCAGCTAAATTATAACACTTTTCATTTTCATTTTCATGTCATTTTATTGTTTTAATATATATATATATCTAATACATATATTTACATTCATATTTATATTCATATTTATATTTATATTTACATTTTATGGTACATTTTTAACAGTCTATTCTGCATCAATTATTTTCCATAAGCCTTTTTAGATCATTTTTTAGATCATATTATATGATTCTTCACATATTTGATCAAGGTGTTGGTATAGAATATAGAGGCATATCTTTTAACATATACTTGCTCTACTCAACAACAATAGTAACATTGATGTTATGTTATTTATTTATTTAGTATTATTATATGTTTCATGCCTGTACATATATATATATTATATGATTCTATATTATATTATTATATTATATTATCAATTTATTACATCCATATTGTATATATATATAACATTTATCGGGTCATTGTTTTATGTTTTGTAGTCATCCATTTATATTTTTATATTTGTGTACATATTTATATATTTATTCATATACTTTATTTACAACATCTATATTATATACAATCAGTATTTATTCCATATATATATATTTTTTTTTTACATTTCATAGATCTCAATATACATATATTCACTATTCAGGTACTATTTAAAACAGTTATCATTCATTAATGGAGTACAAAATTCATGATGGAAATTCAGTGTACATCTAATCTTGACCACTAGATGGGAGTATTGTTGGTGATTTTTCAACACAAATTAGTTTTTATTATCAAACAGGTGCAGTTACGAAGTTTTTTAAAAAAAATCATTTTATGACATTATTTGCTACTGTAAAAGTGGTACATATATATTTTACATCTGTGAATCACAGTATTTTATTCCTGACTTGTTTAATGTTATATATTCGTATTTCAGTACATTCATTCATATTTATGAGCATTGCCAGATTCCCATTGGTTATTTCAAACAAAGGGTCAGCATATATAAATGGTTGTTTGTTGTGTTAGTTCTTGTCTGATGAAGTCTAATCCAAGTGACGAAAAACGTGTTATTTGGTCAACGTTTAATGTACAATAAAGCTGTTTGTGGAATCCTAGTTGTCCGGTGCAGTCCGTCCTCTTCACAGTGCATTTTTCATTTACTAGAATAGGATACTATTACAAGAAAAAAAGAAAAAACTGTCCAGGGACAACAAGGGACAGTCTAAATTTAGGTCATGTACTGCTCATTGTTCATCTGGGCGTGATTTATCTGTTTCGTCCATTGAGATGGCTTCAAAAAAAGAACATCTCTTTTGAGAACATCTCTGATGAGGATTCGGTTGTACAAGGTGGCCAATCAGAACAGCAGAAGGGGTTTCAGTAGGACGTCCAGAACAGACACAGCAGGAACAAATGCAGGGGCAAGCAGTTTTAATTTAGCATGAAATTTTTACATTTAGTCAAGTTGAAGCAAACTGGGACATTGATGTTTCAAGTAAGCCTGACTTCTTGAAAATTATCAACTTATTGGACTTGCATATTTCTTCGGTAGCTGAGAGGGTTTTGTTGAAGGAAGCCAAATTCGTTCAAACTAAATGTTCAACATTAACTAATGTACTGCTTGAGGCAAGGAGGTTTGTCGTAAGTTACATTTGAAAGTGTTCTTTTCAAAGAGAAGGGACTGTGCTGTTCAAAGAAACTCTATTAAATTTGATAACGGTGATTTGTTAAATTTGTCAGTGTATGATTATGGTGATTTATATTTTAATAATGGTGTTATACTGGAAGATGAAAGTGAAGAGTTTGTATAGGTTATGGGTGTCTGAGTGTTCCTTCATTACCCTGCTGCGAAAGTTTTTTTTATATTCTAAACTGACTCCTATTCTGTGGATGTTTGAAAGTATGTTATACAATAACATTGAAAAAGAGTTTAAAAAATTCAAATGTAAAAATGTAATCTTACTTAAGAGGAATGGCAAGCTCTCAAGTGTTTAAGGGAAAATGCGAATGATTATGTTTTTAAGGAGACAGATAACAGAGGTAATTGGGTGATTATGGATAGAAAGGGATATAATGTCACGGTTTATAGATTGTTATACAATGGAGATGACTGTGGAAAAATCATCATATAATCCTGTCTCCCGTTTAAGAGTGAATTTTGGAACTTTTAGAGAGAAGGCAAAGGTTGGGATTATTGTCTGTACAAGATGTCAAAAAATTGTTTATCGCAAAACCTCATTACCCTGTTTTTTATGTCATTCCTAAGATCCACAAGCCCCTGGGGAAACTGATAGTTTTGGGTATCGGCTCCTATTTACAGAATGTGGGGATATTGGTGAATTCTTTGTTGAAAGAACATCTTATGAAAGTACCTGCTCATACTAAAAGTACACAGGAACTTTGTGAGACTATTAAGAATCTTGAATGGCATATAGATTATTTTTGGGTGTCTACGGATATTTCAATGTTGTATACTAACATTTCTTCTAGATGGGGTCTGGAGGCCATTGTGAGTATTTTGGGTGAAGACCCATGTACCTTTTACACTTTATATGTGCTTGATTTTTGCTTGTCTCACAATTATTTTGTTTTTCAAAGGGAGTTTTTTTGCAGAAGAGGGGGACAGCTATGGGTGCCCCATTTTCTCCCTCATATGCTATTTTATATATGGGAGAGTTTGAAAATGTTTCATTTATTCTGATAAGTTCTTTTTTGATAATGTGATCATCGATAAGCATGTTATAGATGATTTGTTTTTGATTTGTAAGGGTACAATAGAATATTTTTTAAAAAGTATGGACAAACTGAATGATAATGCACATGGTTTAAACTTTAGTTATCAGGTTGGTTATACTTCCATTAACTTCTTACATGTTGAGTTTTTTTGTGGATATCAGTGGAAAGATCCAGTTCAGACCTCCCACAGCTATGAATAATTTAATTCATGCTTCTAGCATGCACCCCCCCACATCTTATTAATTCTCTTCTGTGTGGTGAATTTAAGAGAATGTGGTTGAATACTTCAGAATTTGGATCTAGGCAAAGTTTTTTCATCTGAAGTTGAACAAAAACTAATTTATAGGGTTTATTCTAAGGGTGTCTTGGAGAAGGCAAAGTGTAAATTTAAAGGGGGGTTGTAATTGATGGGACATGGCTAGAGGATATTTAATAATGAATCTGAATTTATGGAGAAGGAGGGTAATGAAAGGTTGTTTTATGTGACTAGATATAGCCCTTTTTCTGAGGTTTTGAGGAAGGTGGTTGTGAGTTTGTGGCCCATGGTGGTTTTGGATGAATTTTTGGGGGAATTATTCCCTGAACATATTTTATTTTCCTACAGTCATTTTTGCTATTTGAAGGAGTTGCGTAATCGTCCTGGTTTTGGACAGGTGGTTTCTTCTAAACCAGTGGAATCGTTTCCTTGTGGTAATTGCAGTATGTGGAAGAATTTGAAATATTTCCAATACCTTTATTAATGGATGTAAATTTGTATCCAAGAGTAGGTTTCATTGTCATTCATGTGGTGCCATTCATATTTTGGGTTGTGGGTGTGATGTTGTACAATGGTAAATTGGGCAAACCAAAAGGAAGGTTAAAACTAGAATGTTGGAACATCTGGCAGACATTAAGAAAGGTAATACAGATAGCCCAGTTGCCAGCCACTTTCTTAAGGAACATATTGGTGATGGTGAGTCTGTTTTTTTGTGTTTTAGCACATCCTGTGGTGGGAGAGAGTGGGGATTTTGCTAGGAAATTAAACCAACTTGAAACTACATTTAAATTTAATTATGGTACTCATTCCCCCATTAGTCTTAATCAAGAGGTAGTGTCACATTTTGATGTTTCATTTTTTTGTTTTATGTTTAAGAAGTGGGTTTTTATGTTGGTCTTTGGTGTTTTGTTTTGTATATTTTTGGCAGTATATCTTCACTTTAAATGTGTGTGTGTGAATTTAACATTTCAAAAGTGAATTAAGTAATTGAAATCAATTACACTGTGATTATTTAAGATGGTGGTAACTTGAACTGTTTATCTCTTGAAGGTGAAAAGCCGAGGTACTAGGATAATAAATGTTTGTAACTGTGTGTGGTTTTGGTTTTTTTTTGTTCATCATGGATCCTCTTAATCCATGAATCTGGCTACAAGGCACATTAAAAGAGCAATCTCCCATATTTGTGAATTCTGTGTAGCTTCCTCAGCAACAACAACCCATTGAAACTCATTTTGCTGAAGTCCTATTTACAGCTGCAACACAAACACACAAAGGATGCACTTCTACAGATGATGGTGAAATATGGTAATAAGCAAAGTATAACATTATGGGTTACTGCCATCTCTATACGTTGACAGGTTCATATGTTTAAGCCTACCCATGCATCCCTAATATATCCAACACGTGATGCCTTAGAGGTTATTTTTAGGGGTATGTGTCAGCTAAGGGATGTGGTCAACCATTTACAAGTTGCCTGTATCCATTAGAGACATAGCTGACTGACCAGGGGTGAATTTCTGATTTCCATCCATGTGTCCAAGTTGCACTTGAATAGGGTCAGGGAAGAACTCTGATTCACATGGATGGGAAGCCTGTTCCAGAGAAGGGGTATTCTCTGAGACACATGCCTGTCCCTCCAACATGTCCTATTCATGTCACAGACAGGGTTTAAGTCATTGGATCAGGTAGTTCCGATGCCATTTGTTTTGCAGATATGCAAGAGGTCCATCAGAGTGGGATCCTGGGATGTCTTGTATGCCAGACATAGGTAAAATCTCAACAGCTTGTAAGAGAGAGAGAGCATAGGAATAGGGCTTTTGAGGAGATCAACATAAGAGATATTGTTAACGCTATGTATTCTTTTGTGAGGAACCTCAGTGGATGTTCCAGTTGTTGCATGTGCCTAGTCAGGTACATACTGAAAAGGGGCATTGTACTCAATATTGGGTCTGATGAGGGCTGAGTACAATGGAATGATGACTTCCTTGAACCTAGATATCATACCCTTACTTGTAAGTTGAGCAACATAGAATGATTTCCATACTACCTTAGACACATTGGTCAAAAAACAGTTTACTGTCTATATACATTCCCAAATACCTGACAAATGGGTCTACTTCTAGGGGTGTATTATCAATGAAGTAGTTTCCTGGGGTAGCCAACTTCCCAAAGGGTACTGTTATGCATTTCTTGGCAATGAGTTTTAAACCATGTCTATGGCACCAGCTATTTGTCTGTATTAGCCCTTCCTGGAAGATATTTGTATTTTGGGGGCTTTGTGGACTTTTGCTGTCTTGTCCTTGATACCTTGCAATTTGACAAGCATAACAGTTTAAAGTCTGTCATCTTTGTTTGCATTAAATTATCACTGGTTTCATATATTCCTACAACACAGATGGACAACAGATCCGTACTTTTTTGTTTGCATTACATTATCACTGGCTAAATATGTTGGAACAAAACAAACAAGGTAGGACCACCAAGACTATAAAATCTATTTTATTCCAAGAGTAAAACCAAAGGCTAAATATGTTCCTACAACACAGACAGACAGCATATACCTGCTTGTCAAACAGCACTGACTGCAGTTCAAATTTTTGCAATGTTTTATGTGAAATGTAATGGTAGGAACAGTCTTGTTAGTTACTGATGTGTAAACTGTGTGTGTGTGTGTGTGTGTGTGTGTGTGTGTGTGTGTGTGTGTGTGTGTGTGTGTGTGTGTGTGATGGTAGGATTATAGTTTAAAAGAGGAAACATGATGTCCTTTACTTCTGAAGATTTTGAAACCATTTATCTTTTCTGTTCTTACACTGATAGAGACTGGACTCATTTTTTACAGAATATGATGCACTTTTTATGTATTCTTGGTAGTCAGTCACATGATTGTGTTAATTTGAGTCCTTTTTATAATATGGTAATCTCTTTGATTACGTATAATTATAATATTGTAATTCACTGCATTGTTAATGCCTCTTGCAAATAACAACCTTTTTTTTGGGGGCATTTCTTATTCTGCATTTTAAAGAGTAGCTTAAGTGTTTTTGTTCAGATTCAGAACTGCAGTTCCAAGCCACATTTTCTAGATGAGTTGTGAAGATGGTCAGCTGTTATTGCTAATGGGTACATAGAAAGAATGACTGCAGTCAGTACCTACATATAAAACATTTTATTACCTATATAGCTAGAATCAATGAACTGTCTAATTACCATTTTCCTAGGACTGTGAAAGTCTAAGATGTAGCTACTTCTTCATGCCTACATAAAGTTACAGAAGATATGACAAATATCAGAAAGAAATACTGTGAAATTTTGCAGACTGTTTAAAGAGCATGAAGCAGATTAAGGCAGAAATCAGTGAGAATGCTATTTATGTTATGCTTTATTTGGATGTGACACTCTTGATGTAGGTTTAAATGGGATAAAGAGCTCTTGTTGATGAGAAAAAAAACTGACATCTAATGGAGCTGTGTTTTAAGTACTGCTACTGCCCCTCATTTACTGCATGCCTTTTAATGCTTTTATTGATGTTTCCAGTTACAAACATTATACATCACCAGTGGCGGCTGGTGACTTCAAATCACAGGGGGGCTGCAGGAGACAGCTGAATGGGTGGGGTCAATGGAAAGGGGTGTGGTCAACTAGAAAGGGGAGGAGCTATGCACAAAACCACAAAAACTAACTTTAATTAAATACGCTGCCCTGGGTGGCAAACCATCATTATGAAAGTCCAATCAAGACAAAAATAAGTGTAGAAGAATAAAAATATTTCAGTGCATTGGCTGCATGACAGCTTACTTAATATCTGACAGCTTACTTAATATCTAGATGGAAACAAAAGGTTGTGAGGCATGAAAAAATAAATTACTTTTTAAATACATTACTGGAATGCCAGTCAGAATCAAGTATAAGAAAAACCAGAAGCACTCAACTCAAACCACTTCTCCTTGCACTGTAGTTCTAATTATAATATATTCAGCTTTATTAAAGTACCAAGTAACATGCTGAAAGTAGAAATCTCTGTGATGCCCCCACTTGTAAAAATGTTTCTTATCTAAAAAAGACCTGCTGCCTGACAACTATCTACTTGTTTCATGGGGAAAACATGTAAGTAAAAAATGAAAAGCAAACAAGAAACAAGCTCAAGATACATTGCTTAGAGGGGCGTGGCCAAGGATGAACACAGGATAGCAGCAGATTTCTTCAGCTCCACCAATTTCATTACATTGACAGGAATTAATTACTTAAAAAATAATTCTTGAAGTAATTTTCTTTCTAAATATGTTTGTCTTATATAGTTCTTGAACTATATCTAAAAAAGAAAGGAAATCTTAATAATATTCCTGTCAGAAATTACTTTGGAAATTTTCCTGTCAGTTTATCAGTCTGAAATGAGTTCCAGTAAGACAAATTCTCAAGACTCCAGCATCAAGAAAGAACTTCAGTCTCTGATAATTATAGTCCAGCAACTTACTGCTAAGATGGATAAAATGGATACTAAAATAGACACTTTCATAGAAAAACTACAAAACAAATAGACTTGTTACATATGGACCTGCAACAACAGAAGATCCAGATGACAGGCATAGAAGAAGCTGTGAATGACATGGAAAATAAAATACAAGAACAGGAAATCAACATTGAGTTTCTGCTGAAACAAAATACACATTTACAAACAAAGCTGGATGACCTGGAAAATAGATCTAGGCAATAACATTAGGATTTTTGGACTGCCAGAAAATATTGAAGGTAACAATATTACTTCTTTTTAACAACATGGCTCCCTAAAACTTTAGATTTACCAGAAGCATTCTCTTTTGGTATCGAAAGAGCACATAGATCTATAGCTAATACTAACTCAAACAAAACTATCCTAGATCAGTTATAGTTAGATTTCTATCATCTTTTGATAAAGAGATGGTTCTTAAATCTGCTTGGGCTAAAGCTCCTGTTAAGTTTAATGAGACAACTGTGCGTTTTGACAATGACTATTCTTCCATGGTAATTGCTAAAAGAAAAGTTTTTCTGCCACTAATAAGGGAGCTTACCAAAGCACAGTTTAAAACATACCTTCTGTTTCCTGCCAAGCTTAAAATCTTCCTTCCTGATGGTCCTAAGGTCTTCGATGATTTAGACTCTGCTTTACTGTTTGTCAAAGAAAAAGGATTTTGGATAAAATAGAAGAAATGGAATGGGCTAGTTCTTCATTAAAGAGATTGGCAACTGAAGCTTCCTGGAAGACTTCAGAGAAGAAGAAGAGACTAAAAACAAATGATTTGTTATATGTTTTTTCTCTCTCATCATTTTAGTTCATTATTAATCTTTTTGAATATAGTTCCTGCATTTCCAGAAAGCCACAAATATTTTGGAAAAGATTTAATCAAAGTTATTCTCTATGTGCAAAGAAATGTTTTGTTTCATAACCAGTCAAAATGCCTGAGGATTTAATGGCAGGCTGTGACTCGATTTGTTTTCTTTCTGAAAAGTAAGGTTAGTAATTTGATACATTTTTTATCTTTACCTTTTTTCCTTCTTTTACTATTTTCTTTGTTTAAACAATGACATTCTATTTAGATTATGTAGTGGGTAAAGGGTGGGGAAGGGCAGGGAGAGAACAGTAATGAAAATATCATTAACAGAATAATAACATATTTATTTCTTGTAAAAGTTTATAAGTTCTTCAAATGCTATTTCTAATTATACTTTCTTGATTATACTGCTTATGCTTGTTTGTAAATAATCTGTCATGCTTTAACTAATAATAATCAGAACTAAATAAGAGTAAATAATATGTTTTATTTTAACTCTATTAATATAAACAGTAAGTGACATTCCATTGTATATACTTCTTAAAGCTTTCTCTTACATTTTTTTATTTCTGCCCCACTCCCTTTTATTTTCTACTCTCTTTTCTTTTCTTTATTAATATATAGAAATGCTTTTGACTGTGTGGGCACAGTGAATAATAGGATTTGTATGAAAATTGAGTTGGGAGAAGAATGCTGAGTTTTATTACTTGTTGGTAATTTTGAGTTTAATTTCACTTGCATAGAGGCTGTGATGATCTGTGGAATACACTGTGGAGGTTCTGTCATGTTTAGATGCATTTACACTGCTAAATGAATGTTTGTCACTAGTTTTTAATAAGTTTCCATAAAATGTTAAGAGAGACAATCTGGGATGTGGGCTGTCTTATGCATAATGTCCTTGAGTTACCTCAGAATCTTCAAATCACAGAATTCTCACAGAGAAACTGAAAGCAGTTAGTATAAACATTGACAAGGTTATCACACTGACACACCACAGATTCAGGAAAAATACTCTGTTCATAAAATATGTCAGTTATAATGAGTTTAAATGATGTAGTTTCTTGTAGTAAGTAAATGTCTTATTTTAGAAGGCATAAAAATGAAACATTTATTTAAATGTTTTTGAAAATCTACTTAACAGCAGCATAATAATCTGTGTTAAAATTTGTGTTCCAAACATATACTTTACTATAACTCATTTAATTCATCTGATTGACAAACATAAATAATCTTATAACTCTATTTTGGAAGAAATGTCATGTGATATATTTTAAAGCAGTAGGTTAGCATGATTGTAAAATCTGGTTACCAATATGTGTTTGCTGTGCATTATTTTGTATAAAGCAGACAGATTTATTCTAGGGACAGCAAGTAGGACAGTGCTCTACAAAGGCACAACTCAGTGAGATCAGATATATATATGTGTGTGTGTGTGTGTGTGTGTGTGTGTGTGTGTGTGTGAGTGTGATGGCTTTTTTTTTTTTTTTCTCTAAGAATCTGCATAACTATCTAATATGATTTATAATAATTTCTGTGAATACAATATTTTACTCTATTGACAAAATGAATGTTTGCCACAAGTTTTAATAAGTTTCCCAAAATGTTAAGGGAGTCAATCTGGGATGTGGGCTGTCTCATGCATAGAGTCCAAGAGTTTCCTCAGAAGCTTCACTCACAGAATTTTCACAGAGAAACTGAAAGCAGTTAGTATAAACATTGACAAGGTTATCACACTGACACACCACAGATTCAGGAAAAATACTCTATTCATAAAATATGTCAGTTATGATGAGTTTAGATGATGTATTTCTTGTAGCAAGTAAATATCTTATTTTAGAAGGCATAGAAAATGAAACATTTATTTAAATGTTTTTGAAAATCTACTTAACAGTAGCATAATAATCTGTGTTAAAACTTGTGTCCCAAACATATACTTTACTATAACTCATTTAATTCATCTGATTGACAAGCATAAATAATCTTATAACTCTATTCTAGAAGAAATGTCATGTGATATATTTTAAAGCAGTAGGTTAGCATGATTGTAAAATCTGGTTACTAATATGTGTTTGCTGTGCATTATTTTGTATAAAGCAGACAGATTTATTCTAGGGACAGCAAGTAAGATTGTGCTCTACAAAGACACAACTCAGTGAGATCATATATATATATATATATATATATATATATGTATATATATGTATATGTGTGTGTGTGTGTGTGTGTGTGTGTGTATGTGTGTGTATGTATGTATATATGTGTATGTGTATGTGTGTGTGTGTGTGTGTATATGTGTGTGTGTATATGTATGTGATGGCTTTTTTTTTTTTTTTTTTTTAGGTAATAACACAGGTGTTTCTGAGAATCTGCATAACTATGCAATATGATTTATAATAATTTTTATGAATACAATATTTTACTCTATTGACAATAATGAGTTTAAGTAAATGCTCATATACAAACAATTCAAGATTTTTTTGGAAGCTGTTGATAGAATTCGCATGACAGAAAATAGATGCATCTTAATGCATGTAATGTCTGAATCATATTAGCCAAAGTTTTTGATTTAAATGAATGTTAGAACATAATTTTCTCTCCTCTTGATTTCTAACATTAAGATTATTTGAATGCTATTAGAATACAAGTGTTATATATTACATAGATCTATATAATAGTATGAACAGTTTTAAAAAAAAAAAAAAAAAAAAAAAAAAAAAGTTTATTTTAGTTTATATGATGCTGTTTTACCAAATGTGTAGTTTTGTCTTGATAGATAATTGAATTGAAAACTGTTAACCTCAGTTAAATATAACTAGTATTAAATTGATACGGTGGTAGCTGAGGTACTGCTGCTTAGGGTAGGGGTTAACTTGAGTAGTAAATACTGCTCTAAGTTGGAGTTTTCAACTCCAGGCGGGATGCAAGGTTTAATCCTTACATTATTTTCACTTGTTCATTGTTATATGTATATAGTTTGACATCCACAATATATTTTGTACACTCATTGTCACTACAAACAAAATTGAATCCTATACAAAATCCCATAAGAGATTTAATAAATACAGCTATATTTAAAGGTACACCTAAAAGAGGAGATGTAACATTATTTATCTGGTTATTTGTTATTTCGATCATAAGATTCTTGAGTTTTAAAAATGCCAAATGACATCTTTAAAAGGAATTTCTTTAAACATTAATGGATTGAATAATCCGTGTAAAAGGGCAAGCCTAATAAGATACATTAATCTACACAAGGCCAATCTAGTCTTCCTGCAAGAAACCCATCTCTTGAAAAAGATATTGATAAACTAGCCACTAATAAGTATACAGTATTGGTTAGTTCAGAGCACACTCAGAAAAAAAGAGGAGTGGCTATTTTATGGAATAAAAGTATGCCCATTCCTAAAACCATTAAGTCTTATCAGGATGACAAAGGAATGTTTTGTATGGTTACAATACAAATTAATGAGAAGACTTACACTTTAATTAATGTATATTGGATACCTGGAATTGGTGTTAATACAGTGAAACATCATATTGATAAGATCATATCATTCTCTATAGGGATATTATTTTAGCTGGTGATTTTAATTGTATACTACATGAAAGTGATACTACCACTATAAAGAAAAGAAGAATTACATCTAATGCAAAACATTTAAATGATTTTGCTAATTCTTATCATTTGAATGATATTAATAATCAGATAGAGTCAAAATCATTACCATACACCTTTTTTCTAACAGATACAAAACTTATTCAAAATAGATAGGGTCTTTATTTCTAACCAGATGGTAACAGATTTAATTAATTCCAAAATCATTTCATGTCCTATATCTGATCATAACTCAATTGTTTTGAATTCATGATAAAAAAACTCATAATGTTCAGATCAAAAGGATACCAGCATACTTAACTCAGCTAAAAGACTATAAAGAATATATACTTTCAGAAGTACAACATTTTCTAGACATAAATAATACTCCTGAAGTCTCCATTATCTATGTTTGGGATGCCTTAAAATCATATCTATATGGACAAAGTATCAGATGGTATAATAACAAAAGGAAATCTTGGGATAAGGAATTGTTAGATATTCAAAGTAAACTGGACTCTTATAAGCATAATAATAAAGAAAATATTATGGACAAGAAAGTTATTGAAGAAATAAACAAACTAAATGAGAAATACAAAGAAATTTTAACTCATAAAGTTAAAATAACTTTAGAGAATACAAGTTTTGTCTTATTCAATAAGCCCCAAATACTTACATAGACTTAAAAATAAAACAAAAGATTGAATAAACAAAACCATATCAAAGAAATCTTTTCTCTAAGGAAAAGAAGAATGTTTCTAGTATACCAGAAATACTGGACGAATTTAGAAATCACTTTCACAAGATTAACCATAACAACATTAACATGGAACCTAAAGATAAAATAAAGGAGTTTATAACCACAAACATGAATAAAAGCTTAATAAACAACAGATTAAACTATTGGACAAGAGTATTTCATATACAGAAGTTATTACACAAATAAATAAGCTTAAATCAAACAAAGCACCGGGTAATGATGGTATTATACCAGAGATATATAAAATCCTTTCTAAAACTACATATTCATTAATACATAAGGTTTTATTCTGGCCCAAACTGAGTTAATAACCCCCATCTTGGCAATATACATTTATTTCACCAATTTTAAAACCTAATAAAGATCCAACTAGATGTTCTTCATATCGACCCATCTCATTACTTAATGTTGATTATAAAATGTTTATGAGTATTTTTGCTGATAGATTGAAGACAATTATCTTATAGACATAGATCAGACGGGCTTCATTGTAAATAGAAATACTTTTGATAATATAAGAAGAACTTGAACATAAATTGATTTTGCAAATAGGCAGAAGAAAGATTTAACACTTATTAGTCTTGATATAGGTTCAGCATTTGATTCAGTAAGTTGGAACTATCTGTTTACCTTACTGAAATGCACAAATTTCTCTGATGCATTTGTAAATTTAATTGAGCATTTATACAAAGGAACGCTGGCTTATATTAAGGTAGGAACATATGTTTCACAAAAAATACCCATTCTTAAAGGTACAAAGCAAGGATGTCCACTTTCTCCACTATTATTCACTTTAGTAATGGAGCCTTGGGCTAATTTGATTAGAAACAGTACTGACATAGAGGGTTTTGAAATAGAAGAAAATACAACATCAAAAATTCAACTTTTTGCAGATGATGTTCTAATTACATCAACAGGATCTAATTCTTCTATGCAGTCTTTATTTGATAAAATGATGAATTTTAAAAGTATTTCTGGTTTAATATTCAATGAAGAAAAACTAAAATACTACCTATATATACACGAAAAAATACTCTCATTAGTGATTTTACTAAATATGTACCCAACTCAGGTCAGATAACTTATTTAGGTATAATACTATCTAAAGATATTAAATCTATTATATATAATAACTATAATACCTGTTTTCTTAATATACAAAATCTTTTAATACCTGGAATAATATGTTTTTACTATGGAGGAGAGACTTACAATTATTAAAATGATAATATTCCCAAGATTTTATACTTAATACAATCAATAATACTTTCACCTACAAAATAACTATCAAGAAACTGAATACACTAATGTTAAATTTCTTATGGGCACCTAATAGACCTAGGATTGCATTAAAGAAACATACTAATAGCTGGTCTCAAGGGGTATTTCTTTTCCAGACTTTAATTTATATATTATCTCTTCTATTATAAAAGTTATTACTTTATTAATAGATCGGTCATATGTCGCAAAATGGAAAGATTATTGGGAGCTAATTAGTATGCACTTCATGAAAATCTCCTTAACACATAAAAATATGATTATAAATAACTCCATGTTGTGGTTGCTAAAGGAATTTTGTACTTCACCTATTACACCTAAACATATGGTCTGTTACCCATTAAATATTATTATTAGTTATCGTAACTTTATATTCATGCACCCTAAGTATAGGGAATGGAATTTTATTGTATTCCTATAATTTATACTCAGGGTATGCTTATGTCATCTACTTCTGAAGGAGCTCATTTAGCTATAGATAATAATCTAAAGTACTGGTATCAGCTGATATCTGATAATAAAGTTAAAAATCTAGATTTCTTAAAACAAGAATTTGATCTAAGAGAAACTTGCTGGTTAGAGGTTCAGATCTTTAGACAACATCTCATTGATAGAATAGATCTAATGTCTATAACAGTTAAAGAATCTATTCCAAAACTGATTGATTACTTGATAATAAATTTACAGCATAAAGTTTCTGATAAAGGTAAACTTTCATATATACATAAAATTATCAGACAAGAAACTTTTACAATGTAGATTCATACTGGAATTATTTCACCTCTATTAATGGGGACCCACCAACTCAACAAGATAAACAATATATATTGGAATCTGCTTATAGAACTACATCTTCCATTGTCTGGAGACTTTATACATGGAAATTTTTACATAGATCCTTTTATACACCTTTGATGATGAATAAAATTAATAATAAAGATAATCTATGTAAGAGATGTAATGTAGAAATTAATGCTGACTGGGCTCATATGTTTTATGACTGTATGAAGTTGAAAGAATACTGGAAGTCAATTAATGAATTTTTGCAGGCTCTTTTTACAGATAATTTCATTATTTCTAAGTCTCTTATATTATTCAACACACCTGTACCTCAATGTGTTAAAAGATTAAGCTTCCCTTGTTATGGTCTATCCTAGCAGTGGCTAGGAAAATAATAACTAGAAATTGGATTTCAGATACACCTCCTTCGTTCAATGAATTTAAAAATGTTATGAATATAATGTGTCATATGGAAATAAGCACAATTAGAATGAGAACAACTAGAAAAACATCACACTTTATTGTATGGGATAATTTACAAAATTTGTTAAAAAAATTCTAATTTCAATAGCACAGTATTTTAGTTTAATTAATTGATCTGATTGTAGTGGATGTCTTTGTAAATACTTTAGTTGTTTTGTTGAATATTATAATAATACCTATTTTAATTATTTGTATAAAATTGTTATGATATTTCTCTTATATGTTAAAACAATAAACTTGTTTTGAAAAAAAAAAAAGATACATTGCTTAAAGGATTACTGTACAGGTTATGGACCACACATGATTGGCATTCTGTTTAGTTTACGGGTAAAGTCTGTAGAGATGACTGGAAGTCTCCAACAAGTGTAATGAGCTTTTTAAAATAATGGAATCCTGTCCTTTAATACCCAAGGCTTATACATTATCTAGTCAAGTATTCTCTGCATGGCAACAACAGAAAGGCTTTCAATGTTGGCAATTCTTTAACAGTATGCTTATTAAAGCTTACTTGCATCTTACGATCTCAGACAAGCTTGCCTTATGGTCATTAAAGCATTGCTACTTAAACACAGAGCAACATGCACTTTGAATAATAAGCATAAATCTGAGTAATAAGCATAAATCAACAGTACAAAAATATGGCAGAAACCAGACCATTCTGCAAAATCAAGGACAGATGAAAAGCCACTGTAGTACTTATGCAGTGTGTCCTCCCCATCCAAGGTAGACACAACTACTCCTTGCCTTGCTTGGACACATCCAGAGTCACTACATGGGGGAGTGGGGTGCAACAAGTATGTCACAATTTGAAATGTCTCTGGCTGACTGTGATGGCCCTGACACATTTGTCATACCTCTCAACCTCAAGAGCAAGAAATCTGGACAAAGCCATACACAGAAGTGGAACAAAGGCCCAAAAATAAGGCCAATTTTTAAATACTGCTCTAATAAACTTAGAAAGATAATAGAATAGGTCTTGCATTAGTATGAATTTTCTGAAGGGTATAAAATCTGAAACTCAAATGTCTGTCATTTTCTAACTTCAGTCTTTAGTGATTTGTCACTAATTTGCCAAAACACACAATTTTATGAAAAATGGACCAAAAATGTGATGCAAAAATATAAAATAGACACACAATACAGCTGGGAACCTGCCAAGGAAGGGACACTTTAATATTAGTACTGCTACCTTGAGCAGCTGACAAAATAAAAGAATCTACATGCATTTCAACTAAGTAATCTATAACTTTGATTATTACAGTTATTTCTTAATTGTAAACCCTCCATGTTTTCTTCCAAAATTGCTATTTTATGGAGGGATTATTAGGGAAAGAGCAACATTTTGAGCCAAAATCAAGGACAGTTGAGAGGTTGGCTATGCCTAATTCTATAAAGCAATTTATTTGCATGTACCTCTCAACCTGTTAATGCAGTAAATCTGAGCAAGGCCAAATATATTGGGGCACATATAAACAGTACTAAAAATTGTTCTTGTATAAATTGAGACAGTTGATAGAACAGCTCTTACTTTAACATACATTTTTCTGAAGGTTATGAAGTCTGAAACTCAGTGTATCATTATTTAGTGACTTAATTCCTAAATGATTTGCCAGAAAACTACACATTTTATGAAGAACAAACCAAAAATAAGAAGCGAAAATCTATTCATTCTTTGAAAATCTGGACAGTTGGGAGGTATAGTTCAGCTGGGCCTGTCTGAGTTTGTTGCCCTTCCCCCCTGACAAAATCATGGTTGAATGGAGCCTCTGCAGCCATTCCAGTGAACCATTACTTGGCTATTTCACTCCATTTACCATAAACACTAATGTGCATACTGCTTTACTTCTATGATGAGTTGGACTTCATTTGAAAGTTTTATTTTGTATTTTACAGCACAAACACTAAGTCATCTGCTAAACAAAGCAATGCAGTCTCACAATGAAAACTTAGCATTAAACCTTCTCTGCCCTTGAAACTCATATTCATTGAAACAGCATTGAAACCCACATTCAAAGAAAATACATTTTGCCAGTGGCAGATAAAGATTAATTTTGGGCTGTTTTCAAATCATAGGCCCTGCATATGAAACATACATGTGCTCTTTGATACACCTTCCTCATTGTACTAAAATTATATTCCTTGTACAATACAGTACAGTTGTTAGAGGGTGTTTTAAATTTGTTTTGAACATTTTTCCAGTAAACAATGAAACAAAACGTATGCACCCATAATGGCAAAACTGCCCAGTTGAAAACATTTATCATAAAAAAGTCTACTCAGACTTCCACAGTCCACCATTATTAGTAAATATACACAATTCTACAGTCCACCATTATTAGTAAATATGCACAATTCTACAGTCCACCATTATCAGTAAATATGCACAATCTCTGAAGTAAAAGTCATCTAAATAATTCCACATTAAAGAAATCTGTAACTAATGAAGAGGTTGCTGCTAGCAATCACCTTTATATTTCATGGTTTCATCGAAAAATAAAGTGTCTGTTGCCTCTCAGGAATAAATTGCCTATATTACATTAAAATATGATAAGCTAGTAATAATATTGCAAGAGGAAAGATGGCAAACTGATGACAGACTCATAGTTAGTATCTTCACCAAGGAGAACATTCTCAGTACGGCAGCATCCACCCCTTGTGGGAGTAGAACCCACAGCCTTCTGCATCAAAAGCAAGTACACAACCTGTTGTGCTATAGTATTAACAAGGCAAAGCACTAAACTTCTGTTCTGCAGCTCTCAGCTCCTTGTAAAATCTACTCAATACTCAACTGCATCTCAACTTCACAGCACAAGAAAACTGGAAAAGCCAAAATGTATTTGGGGTCAAAAGCCCAAAACCAGGGACACATTAAACATTGCTTGTATAATCTTGAAAGTTGCTAGAATAAAATGTTGTGTTACCACCATACATTTTACTGCCAAAGTCCCTGAGCAAAACAGTCAGAGTAACATACCACTACGCCACATCAGCTGCTTTGTAAAAGAGGAAGACTGAAACTTAAATGGGTATCATTTAGTGAATTGAGTTGTCACCATAGCTGTCAACCTCTTAGTACAAAACACCTGGACAAACCCAGTAATGAGGGAATACAGCCCTCAAACATATTCAGTGAATTCAGTTCTTGCCATAGCGGTCAACGTTAGCACAAAACCTCGACGAAGCCACTAATGGGGAATACAGTCCCAAAAATAGGGACAAATTTAAAATATTCATCTTATAAACTTAGAAAATTGCTAGAAAAAAAGGTTGTGTTACTATGTATTCTGAAGAACATGAAGTCTGAAATTCAAATGCCTGTCAATTTTACTGCTGACAGAACAAAAACAATTTTCATCAGAGACCCAGGGATTAATACTGCAGACACGTCTTTGTAAAATGACAGGGCACCAGAGCAAATCCACACAAATACAGGGAGGAGATGCAGACTCCACACAGAAGGCACCCCAGCCAAGAATCAAACCAGAAAACCTATAGCTGTGAGGCAACAATACTACCACTGCACCATCAAATATGCAAGGAATTAAACATTCAGAAACCTGAAGTCTGAAATTCAAATGCCTGTCAATTTTATTTAACATTTGTTAATCAGGACAGTTTGGCTTGGAACAAAAAACAATTCTCAGCAGAGGCCCAGGAAGAAATAATGCAGTCATGTCTTTGTAACATGGGAGGACACAAAGCAAACCCACACAAACACAGGGAGAAGATACAGACCCACAAAGAAGGCACCCCAGCCAAGAACCAAACCCAAGAACCTATAACTATGAGGCATCAATGCTACCACTGCACCATCAAATTTCAAGCATTGCAATATTTAAAACCACAGATATTATGAGGAATAGATCAGATCAAATATGAGGCAAAAATCTGCAATTTTTACAAATGGTGGTGGGTAGAATTCAGGTCTTTAACACCTGCATACAAGGTACAGGGTTCAAGCCTGAGGTATTCCCTACCACACCACCATGAGTCTAATCACCAGTACATCCCACCTGGGGCATTTACACACACACACACACACACACACACACACACGTCCTGTAGTAAATGCAAATCCACACCCCATGTCCTGTAGTAAATGCAAATCCACACCCCATGTCCTGTAGTACCTGCAAAGCCACACACACACTCCACTTACCTGGTCCTGTAGTAAATCCCTGTCCTGTAGTACCTGCAAAGCCACACACACACTCCACTTACCTGGTCCTGTAGTAAATCCCTGTCCATACATCCAGTACGTATATCCCGACGAGACTGCAGCCACCATACATCCAGTAAGCAAATCCGACCCTGCCCGTCGCAAACTCTACTCCAATCCAGATCCTTACCTTGCCCGTCGCGAGATCTTCCCCTGCAGCAAACTCCAATCCGATCCTTCTCCTGACTGCCGACATTGCAGTCCGACCCGGCAGCTTTCAGGCAGTCTATGCAGTTTAAAACTGCATAGACTTGTGGGAGCGCTCCTGTCCATGATCCTCAATCGGGACTGCTGTACGCATGCTCCATGCACTAGACTGTCTCAGCAGCAGTGCGCATGCGCGAAGTCCGCGAAATTTAAAACTTTTTTTTCGTTTTATTTTTTGTTTTATTTTTTATTTATCTGTACTTTCAGGTTGAGGGGGCTGCAGACCGGCAGTCCGATAGCACGGGCCGCCCCTGTACATCACATAACTTCTTTTGCATTATTATCAACCCAGCATTACAGAAATTGATCAATTCCTGCCTTCCCTTAAACCTCACCCTTCTTCCACAATTTCCATTTTTATGTAGCTTGCTCCCACGTTTTTCTAAACATCCTACTTCCAGTATCTGTTACAATGTTCAGTACTTTAAATACAGTTGGTTTAGACTTCCATTTTCTAGTAATTGCTTTCTGGCAGCCATCAGAATGAAACTTAACTGGGCCTTACTTTTTCTAGGCAATTCCGATCCTTTATCCCAGCTCAAAAAATTATTTCCTGAGTTATAGTCATTTGCTCTCCCAGTATATTCTGACAGAGTACTCTGTAGGGAATTTTTAAAATTTGCCATCTCATTACACTCCCAAAACATACATTCCCAGTTACATCTTTCTTCACATTACAACTCCAGTATTTGCAATTGCCTGAGAAAAACTTATTTGGGGTCTGCTTGGGGTACTTGGGGTAGAGAAACACCTATACAAACACTTCCAGGTAAAAAGTATATTCTAGACTTTGTTGCATATTTGGCAGCCATACATATGTCCTTCAAATGTTTCCTTGTGAATTGCTCATCCAGTTTCTTTTCCCAATCTTTTCTAACCCTCCTTTTATTGATTCCTATAGTATTAATGCAATATTTTATATGTCCTACTAAGTATCCCTTTTTCAACAGCAGCTTCTGTTCTAGACTCAAGTAGAAACTCTACCAGAGCAGGTCTTTCACATAGGATTTTCCTATACCTTTCTTATACTCTGATATCAATCCTTGATATGGAAGACAGTCTCTAGCTGCAGTCCAGGTTTTCTTCTTGGCCTCTTCCCACTCTATTACCTTTTCCTCTCTAGATATTTGCTCCCAATACCTTGTTTCCTTTGCCATTTCTTCCAGTAAATTCCAGCCCCCTTGCCTATTCTCTGTACTCCACTTACATTCATCCCTACCAGCAAAATCTCCTTTCTCCATTCTCATTTTGGTTTAGTTTTTACGATACTTTCTACTACTTTATGAATATAAACTCTTGTATGGCTGTTATTCTCCTTAAGGATCTGCATCCAATATCCCACTCTCTCCTTATTTCTTGAATCCCCCCCCCATTCCATCACCATCCCTTTTCATTTTGAATTATAGCTTTCTGCTTGTATTATATGGATGAGCCTTAACTATGTAGCTCTAAATTAGCCTCTCAAATCAGGTAATCCTAAATGCCCTTGTTCTATTGGAAGGATCAACTTATCCCACTGAACCTTTGCCCTCTTCTCCTCCCAGATAAAACCCTTCAACTCTATAAATTACTGTCCACAACTTCTCCTCTGGTTGATAAAAATATGCCTGACCTGTATATAAAACTAAAGGGACTAAAAACATTTTCACTTTTTGTATCTTGCTATCCATGTCCATAAACAAGAGCTTCAAGTTTCCCAGCTTTTGTATTATCTTTTTAGTCTCTTCCCACATATTCATAGCCACCATAATAGAATCCTTTTTAATCCATACTCTCAATACTTCATTTTATCATGTCCCTTTAAATGTGAGTATTGCTGAAACAACTCATGTGTGGGTTGATAGTTTACAGCTATAGCCTTTGTTTTAGCTTTATTAATTTTATATCCTGAAAAGACTTGAAACTGTCTCAAAATATTTCACAACACTGACATGTCCTTTTCTGGTTTTATAAGGTATAGAATAATATGTCTGCAAATAAAGCCATCTTTTCTAGATTACCATCCCAATTATATCCTTGAATTTTTGAGTCCCTTATTTTCTTTGTCAGTGGCTCTATTATATAATACAAGTAACAAATGGGAAAGAGGACCACCCTGCCCACTTCCTCTGCTCAAACACAATGTATCAGAGAGGAACACTCCCACTTTAATTTTTGCCTCTGATTCCTCATATATCCTTTTAATTAATCTTATTATTGTATCAAGGAATGCAAATGCTTCCTTTCCCCTACTCATAAAATCACAGCTTACTCTGTCAAATGGTTTCTCTGCATCAAGACCCATGAATGACAGTGGTATTTTCTTACATTCTGCTTTCCTCTGGATCATCATTGTTCTATTAATGTTATCAAGTGTTTGCCTCCTCTCGACAAAACAACACTGATCCATATATATCAATTTTGGCAACTCCTTTGCCATTTTTAAGACATTATAGATATAAACACTTTATAACCATGGTTTAAAATCAAACTAGACCTATCTGAAGCTGGGTCTGATGGGTCTTTACCATCTTTAGATATTACAGCCACCACAGCTTTCTTCTAGGATGTTGGTATTTCCCCTCCTTTTAAAATACAGTTAAACAAAACTGGCCAAGATAGTTATCACTTTCTTCCCTTCTGCCTACCAAACTTCCACAAGCATACCATGTATTCCAGGAGACTTTCCTGCAGATTGATTATACATCACAGTTTTTATCTTATCTCCTCCTATCTTAACTGCTAATTGCTGAGCTTCATCTACCTGTACCCCTGGCATACTTAAGTCTTCCATAAATATTTCCATTTGTGGTCTTTCTTGATTTTCACATTTCTCTTCTTTATCACAAATACCTCTACAGGATCTCTGGTTATTTTTCTTGCTATAGGCTCCCTAAGTTTGGCAACAACCCTTTCTACATTCTGTTGCTTAAGTCATTGTGCTAAAAGTTTTTGTGCTCTCCAGTTATTATCAAAAAACAATTGTTTAATGGTAATCTTTCTAAAGTCATGCATATTATCCAGATATTCCCTTACTTTCTCATTAGCACTCTGCAGTTGCAACCCTTCTTGTTCTGTGATATTCCTCATATTCTGCAATACTTTAACCTTCGTCAGACCCTCTAAATCTTTTTTGTTGTTTCTTAACCATATCTCTTTTTCTTTTATTTCTATCCAAATGTTAAACTCCACTTTCATTTTGTCCCACTCACTAGCTATAACTTCTGAAGAAATTTCTATCTTTCCTAATAACTCTAGTTTTTAACAAGTAGGCAGATTAGTACCAGTGTCTGGTTTTTACTTCATTCCTTGCATTTTTATCTTCATTGTTATCGATCTATAATATAAAATATTTATTGGATGTGTGCCAAAGCATTTAATTAAATGCACATGTAGCTGTGAAATATAATTTCTGTCTAGTTTAGCCCAGTTGTTGTGAAGTGAGGAATAATATGTAAATTCTGAGTTCCTACTACCGAATTCACATCTTCCATACCAAATATATTCTTCAATTTCTTTAGAAATGTATCCCCATACCTTTCAACCTCTTGGTGCAAGAAATCTGGACAAAGCTTGACAAAATGGGGGGGGGGGACACAAAGGCCCCAAAATAGGGACAGATTTTAAATATTGCACTTATAAACTTAAAATGTTGCTAGAGTAACAGAGTTTGTGTTACCATACATTTTCTGAAGGATTTGAAGTCTGAAACTCAAATGTATGTCATTATTTGATTACTTCAATCCTCAGATCACCCCAATGATTTGCCAGAAAAAAACTTCACAAAGTTTATAAAGAACAGACCAAAAATATGAGGCAAAAATCTAGACATTCTGCAAAAATCTGGACAGTTGAGAGGTATACAAGTACCTCCCTTTTATTATATTTTCCCCTTCTATGTCCCCGAGGTGCATCCTCACTGTTGCAAATTTAGTTCACATCCCCAACTGTAAGTAATATTCCCTGCTGAAAGCTGATTATTTCTCCCAAAATTTTCTTAAGCTCCATAACAGCAGTTTTGGTGGAATATAAATACATGTTGACATAACCGTCCTCCCTTTCCAGTAGCCCCTTACTACCACAAATCTACCATTATTATATTTTCCCTCTTCTGTCACTATTGGACCTTCTCTAGCAATTAGAACATGTATTCCCCTTTTACTTTGTCCCTGATATTCTGCTGAATATTCATCCATAAATCCTTTCTTTATCAAATTCACATGCTCAGTAATTTCCAGTGTGTCTCCTGTAGCATTGATATTTGCACTCTGCATTTCTAAATAAAGCTTTCCTTTTTGTCTATACTTGTGAGGCCATTCATGTTCCAAAATAATATAGCTAGTGCAGCCATTATGACAAGAGGCTATTTTTTCTATTATAAATGACAGATTTTTTTAATGTCTGCTTACAGTTTTTGTGCTACATGCACACTAATGTTTGTCAAGTTCATCCTTTATACAATTGTTTCTTGTCATCTCCATTTGAATGTATATCACATTTTATAAGACTTTTTTAATTTAATGAAAACCTTCAAACAAAAAAATCAAATACACCCCCAGAACACCCTTATAACCTATTAGCTTAGAACAACACACACAAAAGTATGTGCATCTTCAAATAATGAAGTTTAACACTCCTGATAGGAACAGTTATCCCAAACTGACAGCTGCACTCACAAGCATTGCCTAAAATAAAATTAAGGTTAGCCATTCTAAAGCCCATGTTACAGCCTATGCTCCTACTTGCACTAACTGTTGTCTGTTCTTGTCTTATCTTTATCCCCCACCCAGATGTAAAAAGCAGCTTGTGTGCTTTCATAAAAGATTAACTTTTAGCCTTAAGAAAAAGTGCACTGGCTATCTTTAAATAAAATTAAACTCTGCACTGTTCTAGTAAATTCACTGATGTAATTAGATATTAGGAAAGCTGCTATCTTTTATTCACCTCCAATAATTTCAACCTTTAATTTTTTACTAAGCTGCTTGTCATTGTACCTTTTAATTTTGCATTTCTCACAGTAAACAATGTCTAGACCTCTTGAGATTTATTGCCTGCATCTGTAATCAGCTTGTCTCCATGGTACCACAAAAAGTGCAGCGAAACAGTAACCAGCCAAGGAAAGACCAAATTATTTTAAAATTTGAATCCAAAAGTTTAGCACTTTCATTCTCAAACACTCAGAACTTTATCAGAACAGATGGTAAATATTCCCAAAGTATTTAAATAATTTCACTCAATCACAACCAATAGTTTCTTAAAGAGATACAATACAAAAACGACTAAAGTCAGTGCATTCAAACAACATAATATAAAACAATATCATGCACATAAATTCAAAGTAAATAAAAATAACATTAAAATTCAGTTTTATTAGAAATAATTCTATAATTTAGAAAATCTCATTTTAAGAAGGGGTGCAATAGAAAGCGCTCCATTAATACATGGATAGTTATGGGCATTCAAATGAAACTGCCAAAGGAGATCTTTATATTCTGTAAGAGTCTCCCATGCACAGTCTCCCATGCACATTCTCTAGCATCTCTAGGCATAACTTCTAAAATACCAAAAAGGAATTTTTTTAAAATATACACAACTTAGGGAATGTTTATACACTGCATTTTAGGGTTAACCTTGGTGACATCATGTAAATGCTCATAAATACTTTCTTTTTTAGGGGATGATCAGTCTTTCCTACATGAAATGCTGTACATAGTGATCCTTTTGCTAAATAAACAGCCTCTGAAGTATTACAGTTCTCATGTTGAAAGATCACCTTAGTTTTAAAAATGTTGTCCAGGGTAAGGTTAGTGGTATTTCTTATGTATGAACATTGTGTACATCTCCCACACTTAACTCTACCAAGCTTTGGATTGTGAATGGGAGTTAAAACCTTTTGATTTTCCAACAAATGTTTAAAATTACAATTTTCCTTAAAATATGAAAGTTTGTTACCACAAATAGCTTCATTCCCTTTAAAAAGGTTCCAGTTTAATTGTACAATACCTTTTAGTTTCTCAAATCTATCATTAAATGGTAATGCAAAAGCTGTAGTAAAAACTAAATAAACAGATAGGACAACAAATAAGACAACTTATAAAATCCTCTAAGGGTAACTTCGAGAAAAATTTAGCAAACACAACTAAGGAAAACTATAAGGCTTTCTTCAGCTACATCCATTGCCTAAAGGGTCGGACCCAGACATGTGCTGAAATAGTGACAAATATCACGCACACTGATGCTTCAAAAATTGCTAACCTGCTAGTGGACAGGTTTGATGAAAATGTCTCCCCTTTATCCCCTCCAAACATATCATAAATCATACCTTCAACAGCTCCCCTGCCCTATATATCTAAAGAACAGGTCAGTAAAGCTCTGTCCAAGCCAAAAACACAGCTTCTATGGGGTCCTGATGGCATCCCAGGCTGTATTCTAAACAAACTAAAACAGGAATTAGCAACCCTGTTAGGCAGTCACACTGATGGGAAAAGACTTTGAGTACTGGTCAAAACATAAATTTATTACTTAAAAAAATCATAAAACAACAATACAGGTTAAGTGCTTTTATCCTCTGTTAGCTGCACTTCATCAGAACAATTACCCATAAGTAAAGAAGCCTTTTTATACATCATACTAAATTATTTCATAACTTAATATTCAAATTAGTAAAATTTCCTCAGAGTGCCAGCATAAATAGCTACAATGTTGTCAAGCCTACTAGTAAAGACATGTAACAGTTGCAAAGAAATAATTTACAACAATACACAATGCACTTAAAAGATTACTGCAGCTAAAATTAAAAACATTTTTTTTTTTTTATATAATACTCTTAACTAAAATAACTTCATACCCTATGTGACATCAACTACGTACCCTATGGCATCAATGCAGAATTACCCAAAATAATATCCAGCTCTGAGTTTTACAATGCTGGAAATTGAAACATTTTCATTTAAACCTGGTGGCTGCGTGCATTGGTCCTAAGTTGCCATTTAAGTTCTAAAAATTGTAAGAAGTCATCACTTGGTCCCCCCCCCCCCCATTTACCTAAGTTAACTTGCTCAATAATGCCAAACGTAACCTGGTGTGTAGGGTTGGATTTAATGTGCCGATATAAAGCATTGTTTTCATTTTTCTTTTTGATGTCATATATGTGCTGATATATCCTTTGCCTGCATTTACATTTAGTTTTCCTTATGTAGAATGCTGTGCAAAGTGTGCATAACCCTAGATAAACAATGCCCTTAGTGAAACATGTAAACCTGCCTCTAGGTTTTATGTACCCAAAGCCATGTATATTAAAGGAAGAACCTTCCATGCCATACTTGTATTGATTACAGCTTCCGCACTTGACCATTCTCCCTTATTTTCATGTCTTTCCATTCTTTCCAGTATCAATTTAAAACTAAGAGCTTTTTTGTATATCACTACTGGTCTTTTTCCCACTGCACTAAGGTGGTCCAGGTTGACTCAAAGATAGTCCACTTTCTTTCCAAAATCTTCCTTAAGTCATCAAATTCATTAGTGTAAGTCAACACCGTTCCATTGCTGAATTGGCTACCACTTCTTCCCTTTCCTGTGTCGCCCATTCTATCACTAGGGATGGTGAGTGCAGCATTAGGCCTTCCTAATAATGGAATAAAGGGCCCTGAGAACCTCTTCTTACAGACTGCATCAAAGTTTTTTTCATGTTTCATGTAATAAATTTATGTTTTGAGCAGTACTCGACTCTGAAGTCTTTCCCACCAGTGTGACTGTTCATGGCTTCTGGATTGATTTTGTAACCCCCTTAGGCACCCTATTTAACCACGGCCTGAATACAGGATTTGTCTCAGCTGAATGGAAAACCATTACTGTTATCCACTTCCACAAGGGTAGCTTAGCAACAGATCTGGGGAATTATAGACTCATAAGCCTGACTAGCCTTATCTGCAAGACCATGGAATGTATCATCATGGACTTCATAAATAAAGATATAGGTGACTTACAAACCCTTGCTTCCACCCATGTCTGCTTTGTAAAGGGTCAATCATGCCTGTTAACTCTAGTAGACTTCTTCAAAAATGTGAGCAGGGCCATAGATGAGGGCAAGTCTGTGCACACAGCATATCTGGACTTGGCGAAGGCCTTTGACACAATCCCCCATTTAGGCATTATTGACAAACTCACCCACCTAAATGTCAACCCCTTTGTTGTTAGGTGGGTTACAAATTAGCTCAGTAACCATACACATGCTATCAAAGAGGGTGACTCCACTTCAACCAACAGACCTGTCACCAGTAAGGTTCCACAAGGGTCAGTACTGGCCACCCTTTTGTTTGGTATTTACTTCTTGGAAGTTCAGGCCAAAACAAAGGGGCTGTGGCTGACCACATTTGCTAACAACTGCAAACTTGGCGTGATCGTCGGCTCCCCAAATAATGTCAGTGTACTCTAAGATAGGCTTACACAGATCAGCGATTGTTGCTAAAGCCATGGACTCAAACTTAATGCAAAAAAATGCATCATCATCCCCTTTAGTAAAAGCAATGTCCCTACTAACTATTAAATAAACTGCAATACCTTAAGTATGAATGCTGTAGTGAGGGATTTGGGCACACAAGTAGACTGTGACCTAAGCTTTGACCACCATGTGTCCACTGTAATAAGAAAGGCATTCTGTGTCACACATTTCATTAGCAAAGGCATAGTCTCAAGAGCAAAAGAGGTTATAACCCCCTATACTCATTCATTCTCAGGCCCATAATTGGGTATAATGCTCCCTTTGGTATATACCGTACCAGGCACCTGCAGCAACTGGAGAGACACCAGAGATTTTTAACTAAGAAGAACCAGGGTCTTCAGCACATGCCTTACACAGACAGATTGAAGTCTTTGTCACTGTACTCAGTAGCATATAGGCTGCTTAGGGGAGACTTGTGCCTGGCTTACAGAGCAATCTCTGACCCCAACCTGATGAAGTTGCTGCACATCCATAAGTCAAATACCTCTAGCATTACACACTCCAATGACTTAAATCTGGCCTGTGATTTAAATAGAACATACTGGAAAGACCGATTCATCTCACAGAGATTGCCACTTCTCTGGAATAGGCTACCAATTTATGTTACGTAAAGCACCTCTATTACACTGTTCAAAAAGATCCTGGATGAATGGATGGGAAACTGGAAATCTTTGCAGGAATAGCTCCTACGACCCTTGGGCCAATAACCTAGCAACCTCCTATAAACATATGAACACTGAATCAGGCCCCAATAAAGGTGAATAAAGGGTAGACGTATGGTCACCGATGTAACCAAAGATGTTTTCAAAAAATTTCATTGGGTATTTTCTATTGGTCAGCATTTTTTCAGGTGGTTTAACTCCACTTTAAATATGCTATCATTTGAGATCATATGCTACAATCTAATGGCTTCCCTTTAACCAAGCTAAAAGGATAGTTATGGTGGGAATGTAAATATGAATTGCTGAAGATAGGCTTCCTGTAGATAGAAGAAGAAAAAGCATTCTCTTCTTTAGATAGCAACACATCTAGATATTTAACATATTTTTTATGGTGTCTAAAAGTACATTTTAAAAAGTCAGTTGTTGTTTCCAAATAGGGAATTAAGTCTTCCACTTTGTCATCTGGCCCAGGTCAGAATATAAATATGTCGTCCAAGTAATGTAAGTAAGTAGATTTATTGGATTTTATTTTTATCCTGAGACTTGGTTTCAGTCATGTTGAGTGAAGCCTTGTTACATAATTATTTTGCTAGGAACTTTTTTTGTTCCCACCATCGTCATCATCTAGTCGCCAAGTACCTTACATAGTCATTGAGTTCCCCATTCGGCTTAGTATAGTAACTCCCACTAGCCCATAGAGGTTTCTCCTTTCAAGATGTGGTTCTTAATTTGTTCTAGCCATTCTTTAGTAACAGGCTGCACTAAGGCATCTGTGGTGGTTATCTATAGCAGCTGAGAATGTTCATGCTTGCTCCTGCTCTCAAATCTGTAACTAGAGTGAAGCGAAGGGGTCATTTGCCCTGGATGCACGTTGTAACAGAGTGCAAAAGGCAGGCGTCAGCAGTGAGGGAGTGCAGTACTGACATTGCTTTATGAAACTACCATGTACTTCAAGTACATCCATTCAAGTATGTTTGCTGTAGTGCAGAAGAGTGCTCTACCTTTCTTTTTTTGCTCCTACCTTTGAATTGAAGGGGAGTTGACTGGGGCACTAGTTTGCTCCCCAGGCTCTTTCTACACGTTAGATAAGCAGTATGTGAAAACTCTGATCCAGCTGGTGCCTCTGTGAACTTAATGCCATTTTACAATATGCTGTAATTGCACAGGCTCAACAAATGGTTCACATACACAGAGTTACCCTTCTCATCTGTAGCAGAGGACAATTTTGAGGAAGACAAACACATTGCCTTCCCCAAGATAGCATAGTGGGCAACCATCCAGTCAGTCCTACTACTTCCAGCCAGCTCTGCAGCTGCTGAGTCCTGCATTCAGGCCATGGTTATCTGTACTGTGGTCAGTGCCATAGCAGTGGAGCTTTGAGCAGGGAAATATACCAGTACATGAAATCAGCAATGCCTCACACATCAAAAAGCCATCTACTACTTCAATAGCAATACTACCAAAATGTCTACAGAAACATATGCTACATCTTATAAAATTACAATTAATGTGAGTTAGCTTTACTCTGCTTGTAAAATTACAAAAAGACAAAAAACAGAAGTATGAGCCATGACACAGGCAGAGCCCACCTGTTCTAATCAAACAAAGACCAGGTGCACTGCAATCAGAGTAGCGTAAAAAAGAGAAATTAGATGCTTAAACATGCAATATCTTTAGCAGAAAGGGACAATATACTGGTTAATCCACCAGTTATGGCCTAACATCAACCACCTGACAAGCAGATCAAAAGATTACCTTATTACTAATCCTGAATTACCTGATCTGCACAGATCAAATTCACTATTGAAATTCCTGCGCTCAGCACTCTGGGAAATATGGCTCACATCACATACCTCTGCAGAGAGTGAGGGGGTCCACCCACATGTTTTACAATGGTAGCTCAGTAAAAATACTTAAAAAAAGACCCAAAACATTTTATGTTGTTTGACTATGAAAGCCCTGTCAAGGATTTATTTCATGAGTATTTTAGGGATTTCATGAGTAAGCCAACCACAAGCATTCTGAATGTGTCTCTATATTAAAATGGCAGTTGATGTTTGGGAAACATTATTGCCTGTACCTAACATCGAGAATTAAAGGTCAGCAAATAACTGTTTCTTTACATCTCTTTTTCTCTCACTCTCCTTCACTCTGTGTCTGTCTCTCTGTTTCATTACCCAGGCCACTCAGTACCATCATGTTAGCCAAAGTACTGCAACAGACCCGATGGTTTCACAGATAATTGGCTACACTAATGGATATGAACCATTCTTCCTGGCCCAGTATAGGTTTAATAACACTGACAAAGTCACTGTAATCTCATACCTATCAGATTCTCTTAAAGCTTATATTCTCTTCAAAACATAGAAAGAATCTCAGATAAAAGGAGTAGCATTTACTGATTTCACTAGATATTTGGTTGGCTGCAACATGTTTGAGGAAGAATTGTTAAAGAAGAACCTAGTATCTAAAGCAACATGCTAGCTTCAGGATTCCTTCCAGAACAGATTGTTTTGAGTGTCACGTAGTAATAGTGCTTAAAATGCAGTTCCAGTCATTTGAGTGCTTTATTGGTCTTGCACACATTTCCATGTCAGTAGTAGGCAAGTCTTAGATATGAAATTTCCTTTTTGATGACAGATGTAGCTTGAAATGTTGATGCACTGGGGGGGGGTTGTGGTACCGGACTGCTGGGCTGCAGCAACCCCCTCCCCCCAGTTTCCTTATTGAAAAAAAATAGTTTAATTTGTATTTTTTTACACACCAGTAGCAAGCTAGTGTTTAAATCAGAAGAAGCAATGTGCTGCGGAGCAGTCTGGATTGGGAACACTGCAGGCAGCAGTGAAGATACCCAGAAGTCATTGTGGTTTAAACTGCAGGATATTGCAGGCCGACAGGACTATCAAGTCAGCAGCCACATCATGTAATCTGAGTAGCTGATGTAGCTGCTGATTAGACCAGTTACTCTCGTGTTCTCTTCCTGTGCTTAAACTAGACAGATAAGTTGCGAGGGAGAGAGTGAGAGGGAGGATATCCATCAATCAGATTTATTTTTTGATTCTGAGTGAGACTCAGAATCAAACTTTTAAGGTAAGAGGAGCCAAGAAAGTGCTATTTATAAATTAACCCCCCCCAAAAAAAAATGATTAAGTTCTCAGTTTTTTTCCTGGCAGGGCCAACCAGATACTTTCGGCATTTTTTTCCTGTCAGGGTTCAACCAGAAACTAGTGGTCTGTGTGTTTTGGGGGCTGTTGATAACTTTCTTTTTAATATGATTTCCTAGCAGGATAGAGTAATGTGCATTTGAGTGAAGTAAGATCAACCACAAGTTCTGAACTCTGGCTATTGTTTATGTGAAAAAAATACATATATTAATAACAATATTGTCTTTTATCCTTTTTTTTTGTCTTTTAAGCTCACGAGATCAAATCAAATACTGTGGGTGGATGGGTGAGCAATAGGGATTGGAGCTATGTGTGAATGAAACAACTGGCCCTGCTGTTTACTGATATCATTTTTGGCTTTGCAAGACTGGATTAGTTGTCTGTACTTTCAGGTGAATGTAATCTAATTATCAAATGTATGAGTCATTCTTAATGTATGCTATTTTAGATCTGTTCATGCATATACGGATATCTGTTTAAAATGTTTGTAATATCTTAGAGCTTTTCTCCCCTGACATGTGCTGTAAAGAGTTTTTTTTTTGAATAAAGACAGTTGGACAAACCTGGGTAAACAAAAATAAAATAAAATAAAATCTGTATTTGTATAAGGCTGGCATACATAAGTTGTGACTAATGTTTGTCAACCAAATGAAATTAATGCAAGTATGTTAATTTAATCCAGGCAGGGCCAAAGCAGATACTTTTGCTTGTTGATGGGGAGGGGGGCTGTTTGTGAATGAAATGGGTTGACTGGTCTTGCTGTTTACTGTTGTAATTTTGGCTATGCAAGATTAACATGTATTTTGGTAAAGTCAACTGTTGTACAAACTTGTGTCAGTGTCTCTCAGAACCACTGGCATATTAGGTATTGGAGTGACCCTGAATTGTGGCATTTTGCATTGCAGTGACATTGAATTATGAGTAATAAATTAAAATAGTACAGTAGAATTTCCAAATTTCCTTACTTTTCACTTGGCATTGTACAAAATGGAGATTATGTGATACAGTACAATGTATGTTTGCTACATCATGTGTACTCAATAGTTTCATGAAGTCAAAACCAACCACTTTTTTACTGTTTAGAGATGTTTAGGTTTTGTGCTGTTATAGCATAACCTAAACACTTCGTTAGCTCTGAAATGTAATTTAGTCTAGTATTTGGTAGACTATTTGGCATATGCAATAGTTTTGAGCAGTTATTTTATGTATAATGGTAAGCATGATCAGTGTTGCTCCCATTGTAACATAGCCCCGCCCCTGAACTTAACCACACCCCTTTCTCATTGGCCCCAACCCATTCATGTGTATCCTACAGTCCCCCTTTGATATGAAGTCACCAGCTGCCACTGTGATACACTGCTGTCTCTGTCAGCTGTAGCTTCTCACAGTAAAGCACTAGTGTTGATGTTCATCATGTTTCACTGTTGCAGTCATTACAATTGGGTTATCCTGCTGGCAGGCTACCCTCAGTTGGCCTGAATTCCAAAGTCTAGGTCCAGTGTTGGTTGCTGTCGCCTCCTCTCTGACATCAGTGTGCCAGGGGTATAAAAGATGCAGCCGACGCCATTTTCTTCAGTCTTTCTTGCCGTGCGGTGCCCGAAACAAAAGCAGTTCGCAAGTGCCGGTCGGCCGACTCCTGAGATTTTCGTGTTCGAATTTCAGATCCGAAGTTTTCATTTAAAGCTAAGTACCCTGTTGGGGAAACTTTTTTCTTGCTCCAGACTGATGTCAGAAAAAGTTAATAATTGTATTTCTTGTGGGAAGCAAATACCTCATAAGGACTTCCATTCCTACTGTATTCCTTGCCTAGGCCCTGATCATGATGTTGCTAATTGTCGATTTTGTGCTAGATTTAACCAACACACTATAAAGCTTCGGTACGATTTTGCATTTCACTATTTTGGCAGAAGATTTAATTACACGATGTCGTTGGATAGCCGTCCGACTAGCGCAATTCACAAGAAACGCAAAGAAAAAGAAAAGGACAGGCATCCGATGTCCAAAGCTGATGATGAGGCTTCTTCTAAGCCATTCGCCGGTTCTTAGTGAGGCACTTTCGCAGCCCCTGACGCCCGCTACTTTAGAGCCGCAGGCCGCTACCATCTCCCACGTGGAGCTGACTAGGCCGCTGGAAACTCAAGGTATTGGAACCTCGGAAACTATTCCCTCAGATGGGTCCGGAGCCGCTGAGCAGGCATCGGCTTCTGAGGGTGTTTTCAGGCCTACACAGTTATATGTTAAAATGACTTCAGCTTCAAAGGCAAAGACTAAAGCACCTCTAAAGACAAAGACACAGGTACAACAGCCCCATGGACAGGCCTCCATGCCTAAAAAACATATGCTCAAGATGGCCGAAGACCTAATTACTTTGATCAGGGGTTCCCATCCCCCTCCCGATAAGAGGCCCAGGCAAGAGACAGAATATGAATCTTCAGATCAGGTTTCCATTTCCTCTGATTCCTCTTCAGAACAGGAGTACTCTCTTCCTCCCTATGAGGATTCTGATGCTGAAGAATATATCCCTTCAGCTTCTCCTCCTGAGGATTATTCTTTTGGGGAAACCCTGCATACCATGAGGGAGCATTTCCACTGGGAGAGCCAAGATTACTCAGAATCTAAGAAAAGGCTCAGAGACTTCCTTTTACTACCTCAGCACAGCCCCCTTGCCATTCCACCTGTGTTAGACATTGTAGATGATGTATTTTCAGAGTCCAGTCTGACTCCTGACTCTTTACCTCCAGCTCCTGTTAAGCCAGACAGATACTACAGGGTTCCAGATTCACATAAATTTCTTTTTAAAAACCTTGCTGCTGACCCAGAAACTATTTCTCAGGGTCCCAAAGGGGGTCAAGGCTTCCACTGCAAAAAACCCTACCCCCTCTGACAGGGATTCTAGGGCACTGGACAGATGGGGGAAAAAGATTTACACTTCTGCTACCTTGGCTATAAGAGCTTTAAATTGTCAGTTTCATATGCTTAAATATCAGCAATATATTATGTCACTGCTTAAACAGAAAATGCTGACAATTTCAGAATGTGCAGAAAACAAAGAAATGCAAGATTTATTGCATGCAGCTGAACAAGTGGGAAAACATACTTTGCAATGTGGTTTTGACTCTCTGGAGGCTTCCTGCAGGGCCGCTGTTATAGGTTCTGTCATTAGGAGGCATGCTTGGTTAAAGGAACAAAATCTGCCTGATCATGTCAAAGCAAAATTATTAGATGCTCCATTACAGCATGATACATTGTTCGGTGTTAAAGCAGAAGAGGTTTTGAAGAAAATGGAGGACAAAGCTAAATCTATGCAAACAGTCAAGGATTTCTTACAGGTTCAGCCTCCAAGATTTAGCAGGCACTGGCCTACAAAGAATTGGTCCTTTCCATTGTCAGACAGGCCACAAAGAGGCAGATACAGACGGCCTAGAGGCAGATCCCAGCCCCAAGGCTCATGCAGGTCTAAACAATGGGGTGCTTCTACCTCCAAAAGCGGAGAAGACAAATCACAGCCATACAGGAAGCAGTCCCAATGACTTCCCCTGCCAGCGCCAAGCACTTATCTTCTGGCAGCTCCTTTAGGGGGAAAACTAGCACTTTTTTCTCAAAGCTGGCACATAATCACCAAGGATAAATGGGTCTTGAACATAGTGTCACAAGGTTACAGGTTCCACTTTCACACCCTGCCAGGGGCAAACGGTATGCCAGACCTGCCAAAAAATCAATGGGCAGAGGCACAAAAACAAGTTTCATCCCTCACGGACATGAGGGCCATTCAGCAAGTACCACAGCAATAGCAGGGACAAGGATTTTACTCAAGACTTTTCTTGGTGCCCAGAAAGGACAAAGCCTGGAGGCCAATACTGGAACTATCTATTCTAAACACATACCTGGATATTCCAAAATTCAAAATGCTGACTCTGCAGCAGCTTCTGCCCATGCTGGGCAAGAAGGCTTGGCTTGTAACTTTAGACCTAAAAGAGGCATACCTGCATGTCCCAATCAGACAATCATGCAGAGGATACCTCAGATTCATAGCTGGCTCAATGCACTACCAATTCTCTGCATTGCCCTTTGGCTTATCTACTGCGCCCAGGGTCTTCACAAAGTGCCTGGCACCAGTAATTGCATTTTGCAGACAAAGAGGAATACAAATATATCCTTACTTGGATGACTGCCTTATTCAAGCAGAGAACAAGGACATTCTACTACAGCATCTGGCATTTGTAAAAAGATTGCTAACATGCCTAGGGTACACAGTAAATGAAAAGAAATCAAAACTAGTACACTCTCAAGAGATAATATTCCTGGGTGCAAGCTTAAATACAACTGCCCAGATGGCTTATCTCATGCCAGACAAACAAAGGCAACTGACTACTTATTTCAAAATGTTGGCAACAAAGACCCAGTTATCTGCAAGAAAAATTCTGCAGGCTTTTGGGCTTCATGGCATCCTGCATTCTGCTAATTCCATATGCAAGACTGCATATGAGGAAACTACAATGGCATCTAAAAAGTGTTTGGACTCAACATTGCCACAGCCTGGAAACAATAATTACCCGCATTCCCTGCCTGCAACAGGAGTTTCGATGGTGGGCAAAGGCCTGTCACCACAACAAGGGAGCAGCCATTCACTATGCCCCCAGCCAGGCAGACATTAACAACAGATATTTTAGATTATGCCTGGGGGGCCCACATGGCAGGAAGATGTAGTCAGGGCACATGGTCCGCAAGCCAAATGCATCTACATATCAATCAAAAAGAGTTGCTAGCTGTTCAGAATGCCCTGGCAGCCTTCAAGAATCTACTTCTTACAGAACAACTACTGATAAAGACAGACAATACTACAGTCATGTGGTACATAAACAAGCAGGGAGGCACACATTCCTACCCCCTTTGCAGACTAGCCATGACTTTGTGGGACACAGCTTTGACTTACCAAGTACATCTGCAAGCACAATTCCTGCCAGGAAAGATAAATACTCTGGCAGACGATCTAAGCAGAAACCTCATGGATCCCCACGAGTGGAAATTAGATCCACAAGTCTTCAACATGGTAACAAGGAATTGGGGATGCCCGGACATAGATCTATTTGCCTCCCCTCACAACTGCCAACTACAGAGATTTTGCACAAGGACTTATCACAAGCAAGCATGGAAAGTGGATGCTCTATCTTTCAGCTGGAAAAACCTAACAGTATATGCCTTTCCTTTACTACCTCTTCTCTCCAAGGTACTCCTAAAGGTCAGACAAGAGAAGCCAAAAATGATACTGATTGCCCCAGACTGGCCCCGCCAGCACTGGTACCCAATCCTAAGGAACTTGTCTCAATGCCCAGCATGGGCATTACCTCAAATTCCTCACTTACTGACCCAACAAAACAATCAGATCCTACACAGCCAGCTCAGGACCTTAAATCTGGCAGCATGGTGGATAATGTAGGTTTTCAAAACACACCTCTCTCTAAAGCAGTGATGGATGTTATTTTGGAGGCCAGGAGGCCCAGGACCAGAAAATCTTATGCAGAAAAATGGAAGAGATTCTGTGCTTGGAACCAGGCACAAGGAATTGACATGATTGTTCCAAATATCCCTCAGATTTTGCAATATTTAACTGAGATGCTGGACAAAGGCCTATCCTTTTCATCAATTAAAATTCATGCCTCTGCCATTTCAGCTCATTACAATACAGAGCCACCTATTTTTTTCTCATCCTTTATTAAGGCAGTACCTCAGAGGAGCCAAAAACTTACGGCCTCCAAGGAGATCACCAATACCTGCATGGGACTTCAATTATGTCTTGGAAAAACTCACCCTGCTTCCTTTTGAGCCAGCCACTACAGCTGATATAAACTTTTATCATGGAAAACAGCTCTGCTCCTAGCAATAACCTCTGCAAGATGAGTCTCAGAGCTACAGGCACTCATGGCTGTAGAACCTTTTATCATTTTCCATCCAGATAGGGTTTCTCTAAGGACAAACCCGACATTTATGCCTAAGGTAGTGTCCATTGTGGCCCTCAACCAAACTATTCATTTGACTACCTTTTATCCAAACCCACAGAATAAGGGTGAGAGACTTCTGCATTCTTTGTACATACACAGACAGCTGCGCTTCTACTTGGATAGAACCAAAGCTTTCAGAAAGACTGAGCAATTATTGGTAGCATATGCTGCAGGATCACAAGAAAAGGCTATCTCAAAGTAGACTATTTCAAAGTGGATAGGCCACTGCATTCATTTCTGCTATACACAACATGGAAAATCAGTGCCTAAGGGCATTAGGTCACATTCAACCAGAGCAGCAGCCACTTCAGCAGCCTTCCTCAGAGGAGTACCAACCAAAGACATTTTAGAGGCTGCAACCTGGAGTTCAGTGCACACTTTTACAAAGCACTACCACTTACCACTCTACTCTAAATCCAGGGCAGGCTTTGCCACTGCAGTTCTGCAGGGTCTCATAGCCGCTCCTAATTCTATTTAGTTCCAGCCTCCCAACCTTAGCTTTGGGATTCAACCCAATTGTAATGACTGCAACAGTGAAACACAATGAACATAGTACAGTTGTATACCTACCATAAATGTAGATGTTCGAGTGTATTCACTGTTGCAGTCCAGGTTACCTACCCACCACCCCCCTTATCTTTGCTGGACCTTATCTGTACTTCTCTATTCTATACAACCTATGTGGTGTATTTGCTTGTAGATGAAGGAAACATTTACTTTGGTGCATGCATGCTTTATTGACATATTTTTAGCCTACCCTTTTGGGGGCACCTGACATCTGGGGCAAGAAAAACTGAAGAAAAATGGCGTCGGCTACATCTTTTTTACCCCTGGTGCACTGACGTCAGGGAGGAGGTGACAGCAACCGACGCCGGACCTAGACTTTGGAATTCAGGCCGACTGCGGGTAGCCTGCCAGCAGGATAACCCAATTGTAATGACTGCAACAGTGAATACACTTGAACATCTACATTTATGGTAGGTACACAACTGTACTTTTCAAATGTAAAACTGATGCTTGACATGGAATAAGGTTGTATACTTCTTGACAACCCTATAAGGCTGAATCTGTCCCCAACTTTTGGATCATCCAAGGGCTACAAGACTGAACAATGGTCTATGTTTCAGCACTAGAACCCTCAGTTTCCTTTAAAGGAATATGTGGGCTACATAAGGCAAAGTTCTGTAATAAATGAATTGCTGCTGCACTTTTAGTGGATTTCTACTCCATAACTGAAGGAAGCAATAAAGACAGAGTGCCTCTGACTTAAGGTGACAATGGTCCTCTTGGAGTTATTCATACTTCTCCCAAACATATTAGTTGATCTCAAACTGTACTCAGAAGAACTGCTTGTTTTTTCTTCAGACTTCCTTTTGGAATTAGTCCTTGCATAATGCAAAAAAAAGCTAAAATGGTACCATATGAAAGAAATTAAGGATATGGAAGTCATGTTACTTGCACATTAGTTACTTTTTGAAGGCTGTTATCATGGATTTCATGGGAGCTACATTAGAGGGCACACTGCATTACTACTTTTAATTACCAAGGTCAAGACTGAAGCATGTATTGTCTGATTTAATCTCTAATTTTGGAATATCAGCCCTTTAAATATTTATGGTAGTTTATGAGAATGCTCAGTAAAAAGCAATTTAAACAAGTCATAGTATACCTGTCCTCAAGCTTCTGTTTCTCTGACTATTTTATTCTTCCTTGTATATCTTCACGTACCCTCTGTACTGCACATTCCTTTCTTTTATGTGATGCTGTTTTTATAAGTGATTTACTCAATGTAGGTTCACTAACAGAATGCAGCTTGGAACTGAATGACATGATGGTAAGGAGGAGGCTGGACATCCTATGTATCTAGGACACTTGGCTTGGGATCCAGAGTCTACTACTCAGAAGGAGGACAGTCTAGAAATGGTATGTGAATTGTGGCAAGGGAGAGGATTCAGAAGACAGTGAGGGATGTCATCAAAATTAGTGACAGACTCATGTCAATCAGACTCTAGGCTAATGATAGGGCAGTGCTCGTAATTTCAGTCTGTGCCCCACATCAGGGTTGTGATGGTGCAGAAAAGAATGCATTCAGACAGCAGGTGTAGGACCTATTGGTTAAAGCTGGATAACATGAATTGCTGTTTTTAATGAGTGACTTGAATGCATGTATTGGGACAGACAGAACAGGGTATGAGGACAGTCTGGGTCTACATTGGTGGGTCAACAGGAATAAATAAGGAGAGGCCATTCTAGACTTCTGCCTGGAAAATGGTTTGATAGCAGCCAATGCATGATTCAGAAAGAAAGACAGTCACAAGATCACATAAAGACTGGCCAACATGCAACTCAAGTAGACTTCCTCCTGGTAAAAAAAGAGAAAAGAGGTAGAATCAGCAATTACAAAGTCATCCCAGTGAAACAGTTATCCCAAAGTATAAAACACTGTATGTCACTATCAGCTGCAAGCTTTGTCGGCTCAAAGGTCAATTGAGACCTAGTTGAAGAACTGGAAGTTGATTGGAGAGAAAGCACAATAGTTTAAGGAATTACTCAGGGCTCTAGCACCTCAAGCACCTCAAGAAGAAGTGGAAATATGTGGAGTTGAAGAAGAATGGCAGTGCCTCAAAAACAGCATGTGTGAAGACTACAGAACAGAGAGAGTCTATATCATTTAATAGAAACTTACATCATCGAACTCCTCTTCATTGAATACTTGTTCATCTAACTCTCAAATAAGCAAACAGACTTTTATTCAAAATGTTTCCCAGGGCAAATGGTTGGCCACCATATGGAATTTAGAAAAAAAAAAGAAAAAACACACCAGCAGCAACTAAAAGAACACATTTGGCACTAGTAGAAAATAATGTGTAAAAAACAGTGTTACTACCATAGCTATCCTCATACACTTTAATGTAACAGATCAACAATAACACAGAAAAGACAAATACAATGGATAAATAAAATGGATAAGCACTTTCTCGTTAATAATAATGCTTCTTCAGATCATATTTAAAACTTACAGTAGGAAATATTTAAAAGAAGAGGCAGCCAATAAAACAAGAGTATGAAAATAAAAAGTATTACTCATTCATATTATTCATAAGTTCCTAACCAATAAAAATTGAAACCATACATATAAATCCATGCAACTGGACATTCAAAAATAGAGTGGCCAATAGAGAATAAACATGTGTGGGTTAAAAATGCTCTCATACATACATTTGAAAGACTGCTACCCAATGGAGAGTAATTAAAGCTGACATACGAATTGGTCAGGAGCATAGGCCTGAAGCCATAAAGCAGCCAATAAATCCCCAACATGTGCAAATGTATAAAACCCACAACATAAGCAAATTTATGAAACTCTCATAGGTATGTTTTACAAGCTCCTAGCCAGTTGCAATCCAATTAATTTCTGCTGCTTCTGTGTAATTAATAATGTCACAAATATAAAATAATTCTGCCACATAAGTAATGCCGGAGTGCTAAGAAATCAGATAAACCAGCATCATGACACTCAATACTTCAACAGCAGGAAATTTATTAAAGCTTGCTAGTACTAAACTTTCACCAATACAGACTTCTTCAGGCAAATAGTCAGCTGATTTAAAACACAAGATTTAAATACAAAAAAGGAAAATATCATGTGGCTATACCTTTAAAGAACTAGCACACAAAAAAGGCTAACACATAAATAAATACTTTACATGTACTAGGTATACTAAAAATACAAAAATCTGCATAGAACATAAATAAACATATACTAAAATGTTTACAAACTTTTATATCTATGTATCAAAATTATTTAATTTTATTTTGTTTTTCTTTCAGAACTGGCTTTATTGTCACACTTTCATTGAGACCAGGTGGACAGTGTGCTTTAAAATGTATTATCCACATATTTTCAATAATTTCTGTGTGAGTCATCAGGTCACCACCTCTTAAACTTTCCTGTATATTTTGTAAAATAAAAAAAACAAAATTTGCAAAATGTGTTTTTTTAATATGGATGTATAACAAATATATTCTCACAAATTCTCTCTTTAAACTTTCTATTCATTTTACCTCTATAGAAGGTACTATAGATCAGGCATTTTGCCATGTATATTATGTTTTTCGTATTACATGTCCCATGGCATCTAAGATGTAATGGTTTTAGACTAACTGGATGCTTAAAAGTTGTTTCTGTGGAGACATACCTGCAGAACTGACAACTGTTACATTTTTGGGTTCCATACTTGGATATAGATACTGTGTTTATATATGTCTCCTGTTCTTTGTAACATAAGATATTTTTTAAACTACTGGACTTTTTATACCCAAAAGTTAGCTTACCTACTTCTATGGTTTTAAAAGTAGGAATATGTTGTAACATGTACCAGTGTTTTAATAATATCCTGTATTTGATGAGTATCGGTTCATAAGTTAGTACTAGGCTAACTGCCCTTGTGAGATATTTTAAACCTAGCCAAGTATCCCCTGTGAGATTCAAACTCTGTACCTTGTGTTTGTAAGGCAAACACCTTAACCATTAGGCCACCCTCCCAACCCAAGTGTATGAACATTGTAGGGTAAAATACACCTAAATAAAGCTCTGTTTGTGTCCTTAACCTTATCATTATTACTTAGCAAAGTAATGTGATTATCAGAGAATATAGGTTTAATTTTATCAGTGCTATCTTGCTGTATCTGTGTTACTATATTCATTACATTATATTCTGTATAACCTCTTTTAAAAAAGTCATTGGACATGTTATTAAATTAATTGTTCCATACATTTGCATATGCTATGAGTTTTATACATTTGCACACGTTGTGGATTCATTGGCTGCTTTATGGCTTCAGGCTTATATTCCTGACTAATTTGTATGTCAACTTTAATTATTTTCTTGTATTCAGTCTAGCCTTACAGGTAAACCGATTTTCACTATATTTTTAAAAACATGAGGAGGGTGCACACTACTCTTGTGCAGATACATATTTTCCTGATGTCTTTCTTAAATATTGTAGTTTCAATTTTCCCAGCAGTTCCCTTAAACAATCTAATAGCTAAAAAATCTATTTCTGTATAATGTATGGTTTGTTTAAATTGTAAAAATTCATTAGTTGAGTTTAAGTATAATAAAAAGTTAGAAAATGCAGAAAGAGAACCATTCCATATTAAAAACAAATCATCCACAAAATGCCTATAAAACAAATCATTATTAAGAAAGCTATTATTCATTTCAGAAAAAATAAAATCGAGTTCCCATTAATTCATAACCAAATTTGCATAGCTGTTAGCCATGGGTGTACCCATGGCTACTCCTTTACATTGTTTTTATATATTTTTATGAAACAAAAAAACATTGTTAGTTAAACCAGTTCTGCTAAATCACAAATGATGTTAGTCTCAGCTGCTAAAAAAACTTTATGCAATGCTATACATTTACGAAGATTCTCTATTCCAATATCATTCGGTGTTGATGTAAATAGGGCATCTACGTCTAATGTGACAAAGTAGCAGTCAGCAATATTTTTAGACAAAGGCCAGTCACTCAGGTGCTTTAAAAACTGGGATGCATCCTTAATTATTGTAGTAGAATAACTTAGGGCATGTTTAAGTTTATGCTGTAAGTAGTTTGCTATTGGTTCTGAAATCCAACTATTTGCTGAAACAATCGGTCTTAATGGTGGGGAAGTAACTGATTTATGAATTTTTGGAATTCCATATATGACTGGTATTTTGGGACAGTCACATGAAAATAGTCCAACATTTCCAAAGTAATTTCTCTATTAAGGCGTATACTATTCGCTTTTGTTATAATACTATTAACCTGCTTCCTGTCATTGGCTAGATACTCATTGCCACGTAACATATCAAACATTTTAGTATTGTAATCATTAATATCTAAAATAACAATGCCACCACCCTTATCTGCTGCTTTTATAACTATATTGGGATTAGCGGCTAAGGATTTAATAGCTTGTTGTTGCTCAACTGTTAAGTTGTAAAAACGACTGTCGGTTTTCATTTCTTGATAAATATCATTTTCTACTACTTGTTCAAAAGCTGGTATAAGAGGATTATTCACTGGCACAAAAGTACTATTTCTAGATAGCACATTTCTGCTATACTCAGTTGAATTACTTACACCATATAACAGCTTATGATTCAAATTCCTTATGAACAGTTTGACACCGGTTAACACATCAGAAAGGTCTGTTATACTTGCAGGAATAAAGGTAAGACCCTTATTCAGTAATACTAGTTCATATTCATTTAATATATATTGAGAAAGGTTAAAAACAATGTCAGTTATCTCCTGGACTAGCTTCTGGTATGCATCCTTTGCCCTGCTTGTCTCGTTCGGTTCCTAACTCTGTTGTTCATGAAGTTCTTTTTTTCCTGTGGTAAAGGGTAAGGTTTGTTTAGCTTTGAAAGCAGTTCTAAAGCATCTAATGCTGAAACAATGTTGGAATCTACCAGAACTGATGTATTAGTGTTCACATTAGAAGAATTCAGGAGATTAATTGCAGAATTTACAGGATTTACAATGGTAGTAGCTAAAACAACTTTCTCAACAGGAAGCATATGCGATGATGTTTCCTGTATGTTTTCATCAGTTGTTATTGGTTGTTGTTGCTTCCTCTCTGCATGTGGATGTTGATTTGACCAAGCAAAGACACGACCAAATTTAAAATCATGAATGTCTCTGTTAAGTTTAGGTTTTTTGCCTCTGTTAAACGTTTTTCAAAAGCAGTAGTTTGCTCCATAGTTTTGCTAATCTTGAGAACCTCCCGCTTACATACATATGAAAGATCTACCATGAGACAATTTCAACCCTCAGTAAAAATTTTTTGATGAGAGGTTATAATATGCAAGAGGTCCATTTGACTGCTATACAGGTTAATGATTTCAGATCTTCTAAGGTGAAGCCCTATTTCTCTAACAAGAATTGAAATACTTACAATTCTTACCATTAAGGAAACCACCAGATGTAATGCCCAAGCACATATTCTAACAATGTTAGCTTGGTTTGTGACATCGTTAGGATACACTGGATGATCCTGACTTCTGGTGTTCAGATTAAGGAAATTGTGGGGGAACATCCTGTCTTTCACTTAAAAAATTGTGCCATTCTGAAGGAACACCTTTGTTATGGTCCCAAATGCAGTAACTTTCAGAGATCATCCAGAATTGGTACTTTTCCATGTAAAAGTGTAAAGCATGCAAATATTTAATGACTACCAATTCATTTGTACATCCTATTTCTCACAGAAGTTACAGATCACATCTATATGCAGGTTGCATAACTAAGAATATAGTCTATTTAGCGATTTGTGACTCTTGCGAATCATTTTATGTGGGAAAAATGAACAGACGGTTCAAAGAATATATCTTTAAACATTTGAGTGGTACTCATCTTTGTGAAGAAAGGAACACACTTGCTAAACATATTCTACTCAATACCAATCATTCTTTCTGTTTTATGGTACTTCAGGTGTTGAATCAGATCTTGAGAGGTAGTGACATTATTAATAACAATGAAGCAGCAGAAATTAATTGGATTGTGAACCTTCAGTCGGACAAACCACCAGGCTTGAAAGGCTGTGTGCCTCTTAAATCTGCTTTGAAAGGGTAAAGTCTTTTAAGATGATGAGACATTAGTTTATATACATTTTCTATTTGTCTGCCTGTATTTATATTTAGCTAGATGTAAAAGAATAGAAGTCAGTTTTGTTATTTATATTTTATTAGTTTCATTGACAGTTTTGCTTTTTATGTCCACTCATGTGCCATCAGATACATGTCTTCAATCAGTCTGTAAGAGAGTCTTAGGTGCTTTTTATTGGTTAGGAGCTTCTAAAAAGATATATATGAGAGTTTTATACATTTGCATACGCTGTGAACTCTACTGGCTAGGAGCTTGTAAAGGACACCTATCAGAGTTCCATACATTTGCATATGCTATGAGTTTTATACATTTGCACACGTTGTGGATTCATTGGCTGCTTTATGGCTTCAGGCTTATGTTCCTGACTATATAACACCACACAGTAAAAAATAATCCAGAAAACGACTCAGCCAGTAAATCCAATAGATTTATTTTCTTAACAGACTTCTCTTCTCCAGCGCCTCGGCAAAAACCTTTAACAGAGTATAACAAGAACTATTTCTCATTCCATTTTATAATAAAAACAGTTCCAATTAAACAATTAAAAAAGCAATTAAAGCAACCATTTCCAATCCAGTTCTCTATTTAACCCCTTAGGGTATAAAGTATCAAACTTTAAAATAAATAATGCTTCTTTACATTGTAACTTATTTTTAATACATGTGCCTTTTTCACAATATACTTTTTCTAAAATTGTACCTATTAATTTCTTTCCATCACTATTATGATACTTTTTAAAATGTAAGCCTAATGGGCTTTCCATCTTTTCATTTTTAATATTTCTTAAATGTTATAAAAATCTAACACGGAAATTTCTTTTTGATTCACCTATATAAAATAAATTGCACTCACATTTAAGCACATAAACAATACCTTCTGTGTTACAACTATAACTATCATTTACACTAAATTTCTTTCCATTTATTTGATCAAAAAAATTTACTGTTTGGTTACATATACTGCAGTGTCCACATGCTTTGAAACCACAATCAGATACACATTTGGTTAATTTTACAGTAGGAAAAATGAAATAAGCATGTACTAACATATCCTTAATACTTTTTCCACGCTTATATGACACCATAGGTCTTTGAGGTATCAATTCTCCTAAAGAAGGATCTTGTGTCAAATATTTCCAATAGAACATAATTATTTTAACTAATTCCTCTGTATACACTCCATAAGTGGTCACAAAAAATATCTTTTCCACTTGTTTATTATGTATATTTTTATCTGATCTACCTTGATACAATATTTGCTTATTACTTTGATTTTTTAATAACAAATTTTTCTTAGCTTGTTCTACATCTTCTACACTATAGCCTCTTTTAATACATCTACTACAAGTTTGTTCAATTTCTAATTCTTTTTGTTGCCTATCACTAGTCAATCTTGTAATACGTAATAATTCATTGTAGGGAAGTGCTGATATCAAATGTGGTGGATGACAGCTTGTCCCATGAATAAAGTTATTAACACCCTCAAATTTATGATGGACTGATGTCACCACTTCATTGTTTTTTACTAACAGATTCACATCTAAAAATGTTACTTCATCTCCCCACTGAGCTCTATCAAACTTAATACCAAAATTATTACAATCTAAATCTTGAATAAATTTAGGTACACTGGAACTACCCCCTTCACACAGAAAAATCAAATCATCTATATAACAATAGTATTTTATCACATGATTTCGAAAAAAACACATCCTATATAGGAATTCTATTTCAAAATGACCCATGAATAGATTTGCATATGTAGGAGCAAACACTGCTCCCATCGCTGTTCCCTTTATTTGTTGGTATAGGACATTGTTAAATTCAAAATAATTATTTTGAAGACAGAACTGTATTAAATCAATTATATAATAGGTAAGTGGTGTATCACCTAGATGGAACTTTAAAGCTTTAATACCTAGTTCCTGTACAATATTCGTGTACAAATTTTTAACATCTAATACTATCCAGTATCTATTTTCATTCCACTGTATTTTATCTACTTTTTCAAGAAAATCAAAAGTGTCTCTAATGTACGATGATAACTTCACAACCTTAGGTAAAAGTAATTCATGTAGTACAATTCCTATGTTGTGAAGAAAGTAGTTACATGCAGACACTATTGGGTGACCCGGAGGGTTACATCTATTTTTATGTAACTTAGGTAGACAATAAAATTTAGCCATAGTACATTTATCTATGGAAAATTTCTTTTCAATGTCCTTCTTAGTGAAGTAACCCAACCTATACCCTTTGCCTATTAATTCATTATATGCCAACAAGGCTGTATCATAATCTTTCCTTACTACAGTTTTATATATTTCATCATTATTTAAATTGTCCATACACATCTTATAATACTGATCTGCTGTCATCACTACTAGCTTATTACCTTTATCTGAGGGCTTGAAAACAATGTCATTCCTATATTTCATTTTTTTCAATGCCTCCCATTCATTCTTAGTCAAGTTATAAGAAATTTTTCTTTGTTGTTTAAAAATATCTTGCATAGAATAATTTATTACACTAGAAAAATATTTTACTGTTTCGTTATTAAAAGGAGGTATATAGCTACTTTTAATGCTGATATTATCAGTTGGCAACAAGCAATAGGCATTCATAGTTTCATCATTTTCAAATGAAGAATCACAAGAAAAAAATTCCATAGAAGTTGTTTCATTTAAAGAATCATACATATCAAAAGAATTCATTGCTTCTACATTATTTTCTTTATGCCTTGAAAACAAACACAATAAATGCAATTTCCTTACTAACTTGAAAATATCTATTTTAAATGAATATATATTAGAAATAACAGTAGGAATAAATTTAATACCACGATTTAACACTGCTATTTCAGTGTCTGTAAAAAGACTACCAGTTAAATTGAAAACATACTGTTCACTTGAATCACAATCAGTATTATAAGCTTCAGAAAAATTAGTACCATCTTTTTCTTTTCCCCTGTTGGTTCTGTTGTTGTTGTCTACCCCACGTCGTATCCGTTTGTTCCCTTTTCTGACCTCTCTCACTTGTATTGGGTCTATTGTGAAAATGTTCATGCATATATTCACTTTTTTTTTGGGGGGGGTGAAGGAAAGTCTACAGAGAGTTTTATACATTTGCATATGCTGTGAACTCTACTGGCTAGGAGTTTGTAAAGGACACCTATCAGAGTTCCATACATTTGCATATGCTATGAGTTTTATACATTTGCACACGTTATGGATTCATTGGCTGCTTTATGGCTTCAGGCTTATGTTCCTGACTAATTTGTATGTCAACTTTAATTACTCCCCATTGGGTAGGAGTCTCTCAAATGTATGTATGAGAGCATTTTTAAAATGCACGTTTATTCAATGTTGACCACTTGATTTTTGAATGCCCAATTGCATGGATTTATATGTATGCTTTCAATTTTTATTGATTAGGAACTTGTGAATAATATGAATGAGTAATAATTTTTATTTGCATACTTTTGTTTTATTGGCTGCCTCTTCTTTTAATTATTTCATATTGTAAGTTTTACATACGATCTGAAGAAGTGTTATTATTGATGCAAAATTGCTTATCCATTTTGTTTATCCATTACATTTGTCTTTTCTGTGTTATTGTTCATCTGTTACATTAAAGTGTATGTGGATAGCCTTGGTAGTAGTTACACTGTTTTTTTACACACCATATGGAATTTGCCCTTTTTCCCACTGTAGTGTGATCTCGGAGTTGGTATATTTAGTCGGGGGGTTGTGGGGGCACAGCTCCCCAGGATATATATATTTTTTAAATTTTTCTGCAGTTACTAGGGTGGCCTACTGCTGGTTTGCCCTGGGAAACAGTTCTATTAAAAGTCCGTTAGCTGATTTGAGAGTTCGGTGAACAGGTGTTCAAAGAAGAGGGGTTCAACAATGTAAGTTTCGATTAAATGATATGGACCCAAACAGATATGCAGTTGAGTCAGGGTATTGAAATAAGGTACATAAGGAAAGCTGGTGGTGGAATGCATTTCAGGAAGTCATCAAAATAAAGATGGAGTGCGGGGAAAAAGTAGGAGATAGAAACGACAGATTAGGCTAGGAAGTAATACTGCTTGGCTAACAAAGAGGCTAAGAAAAGAGTTGCAATAGCAAAGAATAAGGCATCAGATGCATTCTACCAGCTTCTAGAAATTAAGTCAGTAGGTGACACAAAAAAACTATATCAGGTTGCAAGGCAAAGACTGAAAGATAAAGAAGATAGACACCCTTCATAAGGAATGCCAGCAACAATCTGCTCACCAGCCAATAGGACATCAAAGGCAGATGAAAGGAATACTTCCAGTGGCTTCTGAGTGAAGAAAACCCCAAAGAAGCTCTACTGCCCCAGATGCAGCCTACGATGATTGAAGCAGAGGAGCCCACTATAAAAGAAGTATGAACAGCACTAAATAAAATGAAGTCAGGGAAAGCAGCAGGCTCAGATGAGGTCACAGCAGATATGATAAAGATGCTGGGTAACATAGGGAAGAGATGACTCCTGAGGGTACTCATAGCAGTGTTGAGTAAAAGGCATATCCCAGATGATTGGAGAATATGCATACTAGTGCCATTGTTCAAGAACAAATGGGACAGTCACACCTATGGGCAGTACAGATGCATCAAACTCCTGTCACATTGCAGGAAAATTCTGGAGAGGATGACTGATAAATGAATACCCAGAGTAGTAGAAAGTAAGATGGGAGATAAACAGTTCAGATTCAGATCAGAATGCAGCACAACTAGCCTGATGTTTGCAGTGAGACAGGTAGTTGAGAAGAAGCTAGAGATGAGGAAAAATTCCAACTGAGCATTTCTAGACTTGGAGAAGGCATAGGACAAGTTCCTAAAAAAGCTGATTTGGTCAGTCCTGCAGTAGTTTGAAGTCCCAGAAACACTGGTGGAATTAGTGCAGGCTATGTATAAGAATGCACTGACTCAAGTGCAAACAGTGTTCGGTGAGCCCATTGCTGTTTATGCTGTTAATGGAGTACATTAGCAAACAGGTTGAAGGGGACACATCCAAAAAGTTGCTATATGCAGCTGATGTGGCATTATAGGCAGAGTCTGAGTGAGAACGTTTGCAAAGAATAAGGGAAAGGAATGCAAAACTGAAGGCACATGGGATGAAGCTGAGTACAGATAAGACAGTAGTTCACAAAAAAATGAGAACTGAGATAGAAGGAAAATATTGGAATAGGTTAACAGCTTCAAGTATCTGAAAGAAGTGGTGGAGGAGAAGGGAAGTCTAAATAATTAGGCCAAAGCTAGAATCAGAGGTGCTGTAGCCAGCTGGCACAGAGTGTCAATTGTAGCATATGACAGAAGAATGCCAAAGAAGCAGAAAAGTAAGATGTACAAAAAAGTGGTTCAAGCGGTACTGCTATATGACACAGAAACCTGGGCAGTAAAGGCAGAGCAAATGAGGAAGCTAGAGATGATGGAGATGAAGTGCCTGAGATGGGTGGTAGGATGCCCACTGTGGGATAGACAAAGAAATGAGGACAGAAGAGCAAAACCAAAGTAGCTCCAATTGCAGAAAAGGTAAAAGAGAACAGATTACAGTGATTTGGGCACGTGCAGAAAAACAGAAGACAATCTGGTGAAAAAGACTTGGGACAGGCAGGAAGGCAAAAGGAAACCAGAGTATTCAGCAAAGAGGTGGATGGATTGTGTGATAGAAGACCTGTGATAGTCAGGCAAGATTGTCAAAGGCAGAAGAGTGGCACTGAATAGATAGAGATGGTGACAGTTTACAAGTCACCAAAACCCCACATAGAAAGTGGGAAAAAGGGAGTTGATGATGATGATTTTGCCACTGCACTTTTTGTGGTTAATAGCTGTCTACATGGAACATAAGAACAGAATATACAGATACCCTCAGCTGCAGACTTCTCAACTTATACTGAACAATTATTTGCTAAAAGAAAACTTTACATTACATTCACAGTGTTCTCTTATTTTAGTGCCCTCATGCTTATACAAAAAAATATTAGATTAAGTCAAAGACATTAATACAGATATTCACCTATGTAAAAGTAAGAGAAAACATCTTAACTCTACATATATTATAATCAGTGCACATTTACACCCCATCCCCCTGCCCCAGCAACCCAAGATTACAGCATATGAACTTAAATATGCTTTTATCCAGCCTTTATTCTGTTTTTAAATTGTAATGCCTACATTTCTTAAGAAATAGAAAAAGAAAAAAAAGAAAAAAGTACTTGTTTACTTTACTGTCTTTATCTAGTACAAAAATCACTGCAATATTTACTATATAGCATGCAATTTATATTATGAAATGTTTTATACAAACACTGTTAAGGATAAAAAAAGTTTTACTTAGAGTTACTTTCTTTTTCCTTTTAGCATCCTTCCAAGCATTAATGGCATTAAGTGGTTTTCAGTCCCACCAGAGCTTAAAAAAGTCAACAAAAGTCCATGTTTCTCAGCCACTTTTTCTTGTAAAGCCATATTTCACAAATGTGATTGATACTTTGTAATCTCACATTTATTCACTCATTTCAGTGCTGCTGATCTTCTTGCTCATCTCCATTTCCCAACCACAGACTGTGGTTCAAGTTCAATATACTTCTGATTCATCTAGTCGACTCTTGTGCTTTTTTCTGTCTTTCAAGAAGTTTCCTTTGGAACACTGAATAAAGTTTCACTGGCAAAGTCTCTCTATGAGCTTTAATATCACAAGTATGAGAAGCAGAGTCCCCTTTCATTTGACAGCTAACTTTTTGTTAGACAAATTTTTGTATTTCCTCCTTAGTGTGTTCTACAGCAGAAAATGATCCTCTAGGAAAAATATTCTGATGACAGCTGGATATAGCAGCTTGAATCTCACATCTGCCTCTCAACATTCCTTGATTGCTGGGATAAATTTGCTTCTCTTCTGCCTGGTGTACAGTGAATAATCATTTTCCACAAGCACTCCACTGTCTCCAATTTTTAATAGTCTTCATTTCTGTCAAAGCCTTCTCAGGATCAACACTTTCTGCTGGTATGATTGCATCCTTACTATTACAGGTCATGGTTGCTTTCTTATGGCCAGGTTTGGAGCATACACATGATGTATCCTTTCAACAAATCCCGCTGTGGAATACCAGTCCAGTTGTTTATTTGTGCTTTCATAAAATTAATACAGTCTATTCCTCCCAGTTTCTGTGGGATAGCAGAAAATCTCAGGTTTTCTCTGTGTGATCTGTCCTCTAACTCTTCCAGTTTTTGAAACAGTTCTTCTTGATCAGTCTCATACTCAGACAGCCTTTTCATTTCTTTCTCCGATTTATTGTAGTTTTATCAGTTCACCTGAATAGCTGTTTAACGTTTCTTCTATTTTTTCCAACTTGATGTTATTTGAGTTGATATACTTCTTCAGTGTTTCATTTATATTAGCCAGTGTGATGATGTAAAGAAGTGACAGCTATACCAGGAGAAGTAGGGCAGTGGATGTGTAACATATGCCAGCATAGCTAGCTGGAGTTTTGTAAAGAATTATATGTCATTTGTATAACAAACTGATTTGTACAGGTGCTTCTGTTGAAAATGTATTTGTAAAGCTGTTTGTGTTAAAAATGCATCAACAGTGGGCCCTGTTGGACAGAAAAGAAACACATCTGTATGTCAGACTGTATTGTAATTGTTGAAATGAATATATTGTAACAGAGCATACTGGAAGAGAAGAGGTTAATCTCGGTCCAGCTAACTTTGGAAAATAGTCTGACATTAAAATTACCTGGTTTAGGCCATAAAGATTGTATCTTACAGTTCTGATTGCAGCCAAAGAAAAAAATGTCTGTGAAAACCAGGACGAGGAATCTTACTGTAGTATCCTTAGGGATGAACTAATTGCAACCCTGGAATAGTTGAAGTTTTTGAAATGGTTTTATAGCTTCCAGATGCTATAAAACATCTTAGCAAAGCTCTGTCTGTGTGTATGGTAACACATATGTGTAAGACTCTGGCTCAGGTTTTAGTAAAGAGGGTAGTGTAGGAACCAGATATCAAGTGATCAGATGTATGTGAGGTCATTCTGTAATCCAGCAGTGAAATGATGTTTTAATACTAGATGAGACAGAAGTCTCAGAGCAGTTTGTTTTTAAAACCTGACAAAGAAGGACCACTCACCCACTTCATCTTGCCTTGCTCTAGTAAGTGAACTCGGGGACATTAATTCTTTAGCTCATTCAGGAAAATATAGTGAGATTAGTTCAGTATTGTTCTTCTGTATCTGTGTGAGTCTTTGCATCGGTGTTATTTTTAATATGTCTGCATTGGTGTTATTTTTAATATTTCCTGTGATTGAAACTCTGGTGTTTATTGCACATAGATATTTAGTATTTTCATGTTCTTTTATTATTTATTATTAAATACATTTAAACTTTTCATTGTGGCTGGTCTTTTTGAGAATATTTTAACCTTTGAGAGTACTTATATTTATTTTGGTGACTCTGTGGCCACTCCTGAAAGCCTTGCTGCATTGGTCAAACACTACCATTTGTATTAGTATTCATTTTACTCAGTATAATTGGGTACCCTTGTAAGAGCCTTAGAGTAGCTGGCTTTGGAGTGTTCTGGTGGAAGTATATACCTTATAATTTTGGCATAGGGGCATAACTGGCAAATCTGTGCCAGCCTTTCCCAGGTGTGTGTGTGTGTGTGTGTGTGTGTGTGTGTGTGTGTGTGTGTGTGTGTGTGTGTGTGTGTGTGTGTGTGTGTGTGTGTGTGTGTGTGAAAATCAAATCTCAAAGAGTGTCTGTCAGCAACTTGGGGCAGGGACACAAAGCACTAGTTTCACAGAGAGGGTTGTTGAGGACTTGGCTTGGGACACTCAGCTGAGGACTCAACTCTACAGATGTGGTCAGTGTGGAGACTTATTTGGGGCCTGGTGAGAGAGACATGAAACCTAACCTCAGGACAGGAGTGTGTTCCCTGTGTGCTCTTAAGGGAAATTGTGCTTGGTGCAAAGAGCTGCATCTGAAAATATTGTGTGTATCTATTTTTGTTCCAAGTGAACATCCCTCACCGGTGTCCTTGGTGAGAATTGAGGCTATTTGATTACTGGCCGAGAGCAGAGACATCACAGTCATCTCTGAGCATTTTTGATTTATTTTTTCCTTTAAATTACTGGAAACCATCTCATGTATCAAAGTTGGAGCTTGAACTGCTTTTCTACTGAACAATTGCAGATCCTTCTCAGCCAGTGTTTTCTCTTCACTTTTTCTAGATTTTCTTTCAGGCATCCAGGCACTGTACTTATTAGTCATTAACAGAATTTTAATAAAAAATGGCAGAATTACTGTCTTGTATATCTCAGTTTCTTTATTTCACACTGGGATAGCTGAAATGAAGCTGTTGATAAGTGTGCAGCTATCTTGGAATAGTCATTTACTGCATGTCTTTGAGCAAACAAGCAACTTAACTTATCAAGCGGGCCATTTTTTTGCAAGAAAATCATTATGTTTGTATTGTCAGCCTTACCAAGTTGCTAAAAAGTAAAAAAAAAAGTTTTCTTAGTTAAACATGTAGAGATATTTAAATTCCATATAACAGATTAGTATTCATTTTCTACTGCATTTAATAATGTGCCATGTGGTCAGGATCTTCTTAACTGAAATAATGATCTGGACTGGAGAATCTAAGCATGAGGCATGAATCATTGAGTATTGCCACCTAAGAAACACTGTTGCCATTGCCCCATTAACCCATCTCAAACTCTTCTCACGTGAATTTAGTACTATGCTCATGGAATTAATCTTTGGACTCATATGTTGAGTATTTCACTTTAATAATCTCTGTGATGAATGGGTGGGGTTTGAATCCACCTGCTGCTACCAAATATGTCATGAATATGGGAATGGGCCTTAAATTTTGCCCCATTACCACATAATGTGATGGATGAATGAGATTTGAATCCAACCATTATCACAAATCTGCCACATTGGTATCTATTAATTATGGAAGGGATGACTGGCCTTAACTGTTCAAGTCAAAGGTACTCTAATACCTTGGGTTATACCTGCCATATCCATATAAGCTTTATAATGCCAGCTACAGAGCAAAATTATAATAACTTACTCCATGGGAATTCAGTCACCTCAGTTGGAGCATGCTTCCATCCACTGCAGTCTTACCAACAGTAATTGAGACTTGAACAAACTTCCACACACACAGTGTTTCTCTTGAGGAGATGCTGATGCTTTTCAAGTGACAGCATCCCTTTCCAGTATTCATGACATATGTTGTCTTCAATTATGTTAATAATATGATATCAACGCCACAATTACTGAACAGTCTTCCAATGAGCTAGCCAACATTACATTATAATAGCCTTTAACACAGCAGTCTCCATTCAAAAAGGACAAGTAAGTGTCATACCAATGTTGTGACAATACCTTTCACTGATAAAATAATACATCAGCTAAGCTTTTATTGACAAACAAATTAAAATGTATTGTAGTTGCACAGGGAAAGAAAATAAAAATTTCATATGAATAGACTGATGATAGGATAATTCCTAACTGCATCTACTGCCATTGTTTCAGGATAAAAATAAAGTCCAATAAAACTATGATCCAGAAATCCTTGTTTTTACTTTCTGCACATGTTAAGCTTTCCAAATAAATTAGGAGGTACAGCACCCAGCAGGAAAAAAAAAAACACTCTCATCAAACTAAACAAACAACTCAGAGGGCAAATAAAGTCTATCAAAGCCAAATTTGAGGTAAATTTGGCCTCCCAGCCCAAAGATAACCACAAGGCATTATTTAGCTATTTCCACAGTATCAAAGGCAATACACAATTGTGTACAGAGTTCATTGTAAATGGAACCACCTATACTGAGACAGAAGATATAGCACACCTACTGGTTGGCAAATTCAGTTCCAGCTTTACCTCTCTCTGCCCCTCAACCTTCCCTCAAGAAATACCATCAAATACAACTCCGATTGCTATCACTAGGGATCAGGCCCTTAATGCTCTCTCTAAGGCCAAGAACACGGCATCACTGAGCCCAGACAATATCCCAGGATGTCTGCTAAATAGCAGGAAGCATAACCTAGCAGGTCATCTGGAATTGCTATTTAACTGTAGCCTCCAAACAGGCTTTATGCCTTATGAATAGAGAACAGTAACGGTCATCCCTCTGTACAAAGGTGAGCCATCTACAGACCCTGGAAACTACAGACTTATATGTCTTATTAGTCCTATATGCAAAGTCATGGAAAGAATTATCATGGAAATGATCAGTAGTGATATAGTAAACCTCCAGACACCGGACCCAACCCAGTTTGGTTTTATCAAGGGCAGGTCATGCCTACTCAACCTAGTGGACTTTTCTGGGAAGGTCACCAAAGCAATGGCTGAGGGCAAAATCATTCACACTGCCTAACTTTACCTGGCCAAGGCATTTTACACAATACCCCACTGAGGCATTGTTGGCAAACTCAAAGGCTTAGGTACAAACCCATACGCCACCCAGTGGATAGCCATCTGGCTCACAGACAGGACCCAGAAAGATAGAAGTAGGAAGTCTACCACTACAAAGAGGCCAGTCACAAGTTGAGTCCCTCAGGGATCAGTCCTTGGACCACTCCTTTTTGGCATTTACTTTTCTGAATTTAAGGCCAAGGTCAATATTTTCTCGCTAAGTTTGAAGATCCCCTCCCAAAATAGGAGCTGTTATTGAATCCCACACCAACACAAATGTTCTCCAGGAAGGGCTGACACAGACAAACAACTGGTGTCAGAGCCATGGACTAAAATTAAATGCCAAGAAATGCAAAATAGTATCCTTCTGGAAGTCATCCTCCCCTGGTAACTATCATATTAACAACACACCAGTTAGAGTTGACCCAGTAGTCATGGACTTAGGGACACATGTAGACAGTAATCTAGCCTTTGACCATCATGTGTCTAAAATAGTGAGAAAATCATTATATGCTGCACAACTTACAAACAAAGGTATGGCATCTAGGTCCAAAGAAGTCATTGTTCCACTAAATTTGGCATTCATCAGACCTATTATTGAATACACTGCCCCCTTTGCTATGTACCTAACCAAGTATATCCAGCAAATGAAATGTCCACAGAGGTTCCTCACTAAAAGAATACAGGGCGTAAGTAAAATGTCCTATGCAGACCACCTCAAGGCCCTATCCCTGTATCCTCTCTCCTAGAGGCTGTTGAGAGGAGATCTATGCCTGGCATACAGAGCAATGTCAGACCCCATTCTGATGAACCTTCTGCATGTCAACAAAATAAACAGCACCAGAATTATCCATTCTAAAGACTTAAACTTTGCCTATGATATAAAATAGGATCTACTGGAGGGTCAGATATGTATCCCAGAGACCACCCCCTTCTCTGGAGCAAGCTCCCTATCCATGTAAAGTAAAGAAGCTCTCTAATCCAATTCAAGTGTAACTTGGACAATTGGATTGGGAACAGGAAATTCATCCCTGGTTTGGCACCTACGTCTCTAATGGACACAGGTAATGTGTAAATGGTTCATCTCCCATTCCCATGCTTACACTTGATGCATGGCTAGGCTTAAAAAGGCCCTTGTGGTTGTTAGCCTAGTAAACTCCTATGGATAGTTTCAGGTAAACAGAAATAAAGGGACAAAAGAACAGCAGCAGCTCTAATTCATTATATTCCATAGTACTAAGAGAGATTTGCAAACTCATCTCCCCAAAAAATGTCAAACAAAAAGTAAGAAACAGACAGTGACAGCTCCAGTTCAGTACCTCCACAGAGCTTGGATAGATTTCTTCGTCCAAGTAACAGACTCTCACAAAAGTAAGAAAAGCACATGTTTCAAACAAATGTAAAACTGACCTTTCTTTTTTTATCATCTTGACTATCTGATGCCTGTTAACTTGATAATCAGATAACACTAGGGAATTTGTAATTATACATTTCAAGTCTGTACATGTAATATGTTCACTGACATATGTAAACATGTTGGCTTGTTTATTGTCCTTTAGATTGTAATTACTGTTGCTGAACTGTCGAGATTTATCTCCCCAGGCCCTCAAGGATATAACAATATTAGAGAATTTGTAAATTTGCTTATTGTCTTTCAGATTTTAATTATTGTTTCTAAACTGTGGAGATTTATTTCCACAGGCCCTCAAGGAGATAACAATATTAGAGAATTTGTAAATTTGCTTATCTATGCTACTGTACTCTTAATGTTCTCACTGATATAATATATGAATGTGTTTGCTTGTTTTTAGCCTCCAGATGTTAAGTATTTTTACCAAACTGTGGAGCTTTTCTCCCAGGGCCTCCACTGTAAATGGACCTCTGTCTAGTCGGACTATACCCTGTTAACAAATGTAAAATAAAATAAATAAATAAAATAAATAAAACAGCTGCTAGAATGCAAACATAGTTCCATCAATGCTGAGGTAATTCAGCTTGTGGAGGAAACAGCATGTTAACGGTAAACAAGTCAATATGACAGTAAACATTTTTGTATTATTGAAAGAAAGCAATTATAAATTTTACACATCTAATAAAATGCATAAATGTTTTGATTTTAAGAAAACACGTATCCCTTGATATTCTCTACACAAGTAATTAGGGAAATAATTTTGGGTGTCCCAATACTTACATATTCCCTGATGGTGACACAATACTTCACAAACAGTACAGTTTTCTGCACTGACAGTAAGAAGGGCTGTAGCACAGATTTAGCAGTTTCAAAGTCTTATTGAATAGGTACTGAAGATTAGTTGTTAAGGCAGTTGACACTGACATACATGGACCAAAGAAATAACTAAATAATACATAATAAAAAAAACATTGTGTAGAAGGAGTCACAGCAGATTTTCTTTAGGCCACACCCACGCAAAACCTCTCTTGGTGGAGATTTGTCAGTACTAAATGATTTTAAATGTGATTCATGGGTTGGAGATACACACACACATGCGCGCACGTGCATATATAGATAGAGATAGATATAGGCTGTATGTAAATATATTAGCTCCAAAATAATCTATGGGATTTAAAAGAACAATAACTAACTGATAACATTGTTCTATAATTAGAAAAATGAGAACAGCCTATGATGAAAAAAATGAACAAAATAAATCATAAAAAAAGAAAGAGGATAGAAATCTATAAGAAGATGATTCCTAGTAAAATGTGGAAGGAAAAAATAAAATATATGTAACATTATAGGCACATTAATATGTAGCGTACAGAGTTATGCATTAATATGAATATCATTGTGGGCTGGGGAGGACCTGCATGAATGTGTGTGCGGGGGGTGTATAAGTAAGTGAAGAAAATTAAAGAAGGATGAGATGAGAATCCCATAATGGGTGAAGTAGAGTCCAAGTATGTCTGATGTTAAAATGATAGAAGATGTGTATATTGTTTCCATTTATTTACATTTGTTAACCATGAAAATCTGTCTGGGAACTCACATTTTTGGTAGATTCTGTAGAGTTAATCTGAAGACAACCAAAAAACACATTCCATCAGTGCGATATACTGGGCTTAAGTACTAGTGACAGCAAACTATAAGTAAGTAGTACAGTAAAGTGTGGTAAGTAAGATGCTGATCACTCTAGATTCAGGGGTGGGTGGGTATTATGCTCAGCAAGCCTCCTATGAGTGGTAGCCTTTAAAGCAAGTGTATGGAACCACATACTCATAAGGGGAAAGTATTGTGGGCCAGCACAGTAATGCACTGTCCACATCCTCCTGGCCAGAGTTGGGGGTAGATTAGCCAAATTCTTTCATTGATGGAATGACAGCGAAAGCACAAAGTACCCCATGGCTGCCGGGAACATGGCTTCCCTTTGGATAGTTCTTATCTTGGCTGTGGGTGGAACCTTTAGACTGAGGGATTGAATATGCACAGTCTGGATTTGGGGAGGCTTGATGGAAGGCAGGCACATGGACAAATCATCATCATCATCAGCTCCCTTTTTTCCCATTTTCTATACTGGGGTTGGGGTGTTATGTCAACTGTTGCCATCTCTCTCATTGTGCAGCCACTCTCCTGCTTTCTTTGACACTGATGCCTGACTGTTGTAGGTCTTCTCTCATACAATCCATCTACCTCTTTACTGAATGTCCTGGTTTCCTCTTGCCTTCTTCCTGTCTGTCTCAAAACCCTTTCACCAGATTGTCTTCTGCTTTTTCACACATGTATCTGAGCCACCATAATCTATTCTCTTTTTCCTTTTCTGCAATTGGAGCTACTTTAGCTTTTGCTCCTAAGTCCTCATTTCTTTGTCTGTCCCCATGGTATGCATCTGACCACCCATCTTAGGCACTTAATTTCCATCAGCTCTAGCTTCCTCAACTGCTCTGCCTTTACTGCTCAGGTTTTTGTACAATATAGTAGTACTGGTTGCACCAATATTTTATACACCTTACCTTTCAGCTTCTTTGGCATCCTTATATCAAACACTACACCCTACACTCTCTGCCAGTTGGCTGCAGCTCCTCTGATTTTAACTTTGACCTCCTCATTCAAACTTCCTTTCTCATTAACCACCCCTCCTAGGTACTTGAAGCTGTTAACCTGTTCCACTTTTCTCCTTCTATCTCAATTCTCAGCTTCTTTTGAACTCCTGTCTTATCTGTATTCAGTTTCATCCCATGTGTCTTCAGTTTTGCATTCCGTTAATCTATCCTTTGCTGAAGTTCTTGCTCAGTCTGCCTGTAATACCACATCATCTGCATACAGCAACTTTGTTGATCTGTCTCCTCTGACCTGTTTGCTTATGTAGTCCATCACCAGTATGAACAGCAGTGGGCTCAGAACTGAACCCTTGTGCACACCCACACCCACTGGGAACCCCTCTGTGAAACTGAACACAGTTTGTACTTGAATAATTGGGTCCTTGTATATATCTTGCACTAATTCTACCAGTGTTGAGAATGTGAACCACCACAGAACTGCTCAAATCAGCTTTCTTGGGACCTTATCATATGCTTTGTCCAAGTCTAGGAATGCCCAGTTGGACTCTTTCTTTATTTCTAGCTTCCTCTCAACTATCTGTCTCACTGCAAACATCGGGTCAGTTCTACTGCATCCTGATCTGAATCTAAACTCCTCTCTCACCTTACTTTCTACTATTCTATGTATTCGCTTATCAGTCCCTCTTTCTAGACCTTTCATGCAATGTTACAGGAGTTTGATACCTCTGTACTGCCCACAGTTGTGAATGTTCCCTTTATTCTTGAACACTGCCACTAATATGCTTATTCTCCTGTCATCTGGGATATGCCTTCCTCTCCACACTGCTATGAGTAGCCTCAGGAACCATTTTTTCTACCTCACGCAGCATCTTTATCATGTCTGCTGGGACCTCATCTGATGTTTTTACTGACTTCATTTTCTGCTTTTACTTCTTCTATGGTTGGCTCCTCCTTTTGAATCATTGTAGGCTGTGTCTGGGGCAGTACAGCTTCTGCGGGGTTTTATTCATTCAGAAGCTAATAGAAGTATTCTGTCCATCTGCCTTTAATGTCCTGTGGACTAGTGAGCAGGATGTTGATACATCCGTTATGAAGGGCAGAGCTGGATCAAGGTCAAATGGGGCCCTAGGCAGAGTAGTGAATCAGGCCCCCCTCAATACACAGCACCCCCACAGCCATTCAAGTGTCCCATTACTTGGCTATTTCTCCCCATTTACCATAAACACTGTTCATAGCTGTCAGTACGTATACTGTTTTTTGCTTTAGTTCTACAATGATTACAGAACTTTGATTTAATTTAAAACTTTTATTTCAAATTTTATAGCACAAACACTGATAGACATTAACTAAACAAAGCAATATAGGCTCACAATGAAAACAGACTTAGCATTAAAAATTCTCTGCCCTTGAAACTCACATTCATCGAAACAGTATTGAAGCCCACATTTAAAGAAAATGCATCTGGCCAGTGGCAGAATAAGTTTACCTTTGGGCTGTTTTAAAATCATAGGCCCCTTGCACATATTTTTTAGGACCATGCAAACATGCAAGACTTCTTTGATTTGCCTTCCTGATTGTATTAAATTATATCCCTTGTATAACACTGCACCACTTGTTGAAGCATGTTTTAAATGTATAGTTTTGAACATTTTTTCCAGAAAGCAATGCAATGTCCCTATTTTTGGGCTTTTGTCTTCCATTATTTATGGCGCTATCCAGATTTCATGCTGTAAGAAGTTGAAAGCTATGTAAGGTGCATGGTTTGAGCGTGAACAAATTACTAACCACTTGCTAACCCATATTAGGGCATTTCACTCTCATGCAAACACCGCTATCAACCTCTTAGTGCAAGAAATATGGACAAAGTCTAAAATAAATAGGGACATATTTTAAACATTGCTCTCATGAACTTAGAAAGTTGCTAGAATAACAGGATATGTGTTAGTATGCATTTTTTTCCTAAAGGATATGAAGATTGAAACACAAATGTCTATCATTATTTAGTAACTTCAGTCCTCAATGATTTTCCAGAAAATCACAAATTTTATGAGAAACAGACCAAAAATATGGGACAGAAATCGGGACAGTTGAGAGGTATGCTACCTACCCACCTCACACACACACACACACACACACACACACACACACACACACACACACACACACACACACACACACACACACACACACACACACACCTACTTACATTTCTAGACTGTCCTCCTTCTGAGCAGTAGACTCTGGATCCCAAGCCAAGTGGCTTCACTGCACTGCCCTTCCCTCTATGTCATAGATACATAGGATGTCCAGCCTCCTCCTTACCATCATGTCATTCAATTCGAAGCTGCATTCTGTTAGTGAACCTCCGTTGAGTAAATCACTTATAAAAACAGCATCACATAAAAGAAAGGAATGTGCAGTACAGAGGGTACGTGAAGATATACAAGGAAGAATAAAATAGTCCCAGAGACAGAAGCTTGAGGACATGTATACTATAACTTGTTTAAATTGCTTTATACTGAGCATTCTCATAAGCTACCATAAATATTTAAAGGGCTGATATTCCAAAATTAAAGATTAAATCAGACAATACATGCTTCAGTCTTGACCTTGGTAATTAGAAGTAGTAATGCAGTGTGCCTTCTAATGAAGCCCCCATGGAATCCATGATAACAGCCTTCAAAAAGTAACTAATGTGTAAATAACATGACTTCCATATCCTTAATTTCTTTCATATGACTAGATGATGAAGCTGGTGGGAACAAAAAAAGTTCCTGTCAAAATGGTTATGTAACAGGGCTTCTTTCAACATTGAGAACATTTACAATGCAGTAGTAACAGGAGTGTGGCCTAAAGTTTTTGGATCAGGAACAGTTTTAGTTAAGCATTCTAGCTATCACCATCAAATGTAGCTGACTAGATAATGTCGTGCCCATTTAGTGCACAAGGTCATAATACCAGTTCTGCCTTGGAACAGGGGAGAAATAAAAAACAGGTGAACAAGTTCCTTTGACTTCTAAATGTCATTACGGGTGACTGTAGTCCTTGTGCCTACTGCCTAATAAAGTGGGACATCATGCACAATGACGTAACCTTTACTGAGACATTCTGTCAGGTGCCACTCCATGTGGCAGGCCAAAGAGTTCTTTGGAGTGTCAATAAAGCACTTCTACCAGAAAAACCACTCCCATACCTTTATGACTACAATTTACAACTGATTTATTCTGCTAATGTGTAACAGTAATAGAGAAAAATGCTGATCAAACACATATTTTAAATAAGAATTGGAAAAAAAGTATCCAAAATGGAACAGAAATTCTTATGCTAAAGTAATATCCACATCCACAAATATCTTGAGTGCATAACAAAACTGTAGTGGCTGTACCCCTCACTGAGAAGGATCTAAGTCACTTTTTATAAATATGTTATTTAATGGGAAAAAGTGAAAAAACAAGATATAAAAAAGCAAATCAGTTAAAACAGTTGCTGTGTATGTGTGTGTGTGTGTGTGTGTGTGTGTGTGTGTGTGTGTGTGTGTGTGTGTGTGTGTGTGTGTGTATGTGTGTATGTGTGTGTGTGTGTGTGTGTGTGTGTGTATGTGTTGGGGTGAGGGAGGGAATAGGGGAATTAAACTTACTGCACATTAATTCTTTTAAGGTTGCATTATCAGTGTTACTGGAAAAACGTTAAACAAGTCACATGTAAGGCATGGGCTATTAACATGCCTTTTCCTTCCTCCCAATGCTATCTCACCATGAAGTCTGTTTCTATTGCCATCTGCAGTCCTAGTTGTTGAAATAGTTAACCCATTCACCCAGAACCTGACTGCTGTGTCTTTTAATGAACAATGGGTTATGCTTAGCAGAACCACATTTTTCATTACACATAGAAAAACTGTCTATCATTCCTTTGGTCAGAGCTCCCCAACTTCTCCAGGCTTTCGCGTGATCTATGTCTGGATTCAACTTATAATGTGTTTAAAAAATCCAGATTTGGTTAATTACCTAATTTTTGGTTGAAAGGCTAGCAGTTATACATAAAGCAAGATGAAGCTTAACTTCAATATGTCTTCCCTGCTTTTTAAGCAAGGACTGTTTTATCTGTGGTTTATAGTTTTCAGCAGTCCTTTAATTCCCGATGTTAGGGACAAGCACTAGTATTTCTCAAACATCAACTGCCATTTTAATATGCAGAAATGGATTCATAATGCTTGTGGCTAGCTTATTCATGAAATCCATAAAATGCTTTATAAACAAATCCTCGACAAGGCTTTCATAAGCAAACTTAAAATGTTTTTAAGTATTTTTACTGAGCTACCATTGTAAAACGTGTGTGGATCCCTTCACTATCTGCAGAGGTATGTGATGTGAGCCGGTTTCTCAAAGTGCTGACTGCAGGAGTTTCAATAGTGAATTTGATCTGTGGAGATCAGGTAATTCAGAAGTAGTAGCAAGGTAATGTTTTGATCTGCCTGTCAGGAGGCTGATGTTAGGCCATAAATGCAATGAATTAACCAGTATATTGTCCCTTTCTGCTAAAAATATTGCATGTTTAAGGATCTAATTTCTCTTTTTTACCCTACTCTGATTGCAGTGCACCTGGTCTTTGTTTGATTAGAATAGGAGGACTCTGCCTGTGGCATGGCTCATACTTCTGTTTTTTGTCTTTTTGTAATTTTACAAGCAAGTAAAGCTAACCCATGTTAATTGTCATTTTATAAGATGTAGCATATGTTTCTGTAGAAGTTTTGGTAGTGTTGTATTGAAGTAGTAGATCGCTTTTTGATGTTCGAGGCATTGCTGATTTCATCTGTTCATGTATTTCCCTGTACAAAGCTCCACTGGCACAGAGGCTATGGTCCTGATCACACTGCAGATAACCGTGGTCTGAATACAGGATTCAGCAGATGTGGAGCTGGTTGGAATAGGAATAGGACTTGCTGGATGATTGCTTGCTGTCCTATCTTGGGGATGGCTGTGTGCTTGTCTGCCTCAAAATTGTTGTGTGCTAGAGATGAGAAGGGTAACTGCGTATGTGAACCATTTGCTGAGTCTGTGCAATTACAGTATATTGTAAAATGGCATTAAGTTCACAGAGGCACCAGCTGGATCAAAGTTTTCAAATACTGTTTACCTAACATGCAGAGACAGCCTGGAGAGCAAAATGGTGTGCCAGTCAACTCCCCCTCAATTCAAAGGTAGGAGCAAAACAAAAAATACAAAGATAAAACACTCTTTTGCACTACAGCAAACATACTTAAATGAATGTACTTGAAGTACATGGTGGTTTCATGAAGCAATGTCAGTACTGCACTCCCTCACTGCTGGCACCTGCCTTTCACACTCTGTTACAGCTTTCATCCAGGGCAAATGACCCCTTCGCTTCACTCTAGTTACAGATTTGAGAGGAGAAGCGAGAATGAAAATCCTCATCTGCTACAGATAACAACTGCAGATGTTGACTGCTGTCTGGATTGGCCAGAAAAATTAAAAAAAAAATGCATCTAGAAAGGAGGAGCCCCAATGGAATAGTGGGGGTTACTATACTAAGGTGATTGGGAGACTAGATGATGAAGCTGGTGGGAACAAAAAAAGTTCCTGTCAAAATGGTTATGTAACAGGGCTTCTTTCAACATTGAGAACATTTACAATGCAGTAGTAACAGGAGTGTGGCCTAAAGTTTTTGGATCAGGAACAGTTTTAGTTAAGCATTCTAGCTATCACCATCGTAGCTGACTGATTGTCGTCCATTTAGTACAAGGTCATAATACCATTCTGCCTTGGAACAGTGAGAAATAAAAACAGGTGAACAAGTTCCTTTGACTTAAACATCGTACTGTAGTCCTTGGCCTTACTGCCTAATAAAGCGGGACATCATGCACAATGACGTAACCTTTACCAGACATTCTGTCAGGTACCATCTATGTGGCAGGCCAAAGAGTTTTGGAGTGTCAATAAACACTTTTACCAGAAACCACTCTGTACCTTTATGACTACAATTTACAACTGAGTTATTCTGCTAATGTGTAACAGTAATAGAGAAAAGGATCAAACACATTTTTAAATAAGTGGAAAAAAAAGTATCCAAAATGGAACAGAAGTTCTTATGCTAAAGTAATATCCACATACACAAATATCTTGAGTGCATAGCAAAAATGTAGTGGCTGTACCCTCACTGAGAAGGATCTAAGTCACTTTTTATAAATATGTTATTTAATGGGAAAAAGTGAAAAAACAAGATATAAAAAAGCAAATCAGTTAAAACAGTTGCTGTGTGTGTGTGTGTGTGTGTGTGTGTGTGTGTGTGTGTGTGTGTGTGTGTGTGTGTGTGTGTTGAGGTGAGGGAGGGAATAGGGGAATTAAACTTACTGCACATTAATTCTTTTAAGGTTGCATTATCAGTGTTACTAGAAAACGTTGTCATATGTAAGGCATGGTATTAACATGCCTTTTCCTTCCCAATGCTATCTCACCATGAAGTCTGTTTATTGCCATCTGCAGTCTAGTTGTTGAAATAGTTAACCCATTCACCAGAACCTGACTGTCTTTAATGAACAATGGGTTAATAGCAGAACCACATCTTTTTCATTACACATAGAAAACTGTCTATCATCCTTTGTCAGAGCTCCCCAACTTCTCCAGGCTCGGTGATCTGTCTGATTCAACATAATGTGTTTAAAAATCCAGATTTGGTTAATTACCTAATTTTTGGTTGAAAGGCTAGCAGTATACATAAAGCAAGATGAAGCTTAAACTTCAATATGTCTTCCCTGCTTTAAGCAAGGACTGTTTTATCTGTGGTTTATAGTTTTCAGCAGTCTCTGCTTTAACATCAGATTGATTGGTATAATTAGACAGAGGAACGACTATATGAGATTTTGGTATCTAGACATGATGGAAGCTGAGCACTGAAGCTACAGGATAAAAAACAGAAGTGGAATTTACTGCAGGATAAGATGTGACTGACTCGCTTAATGTGCCCCAGTAACACCGGTGAATGTATTTATCGATCCTGCTGCATACGCCATGTTCAGTTAGAGTATCGCATGGGGAGTAATCCTGCTAAGTGCACCCTCATTCCTGTATAACCCTAAAAAGATTCATTCATACTTGCTCTTGTGCTTCAGTTCAAAGAACAAACAAAAACACTCTGACCGACACCAGTATCACTGTTTGCAGACTCAGATTTGGAATACAAAGCAGTGCTGTCAGTTTTGTATAGGGTTTACAGAGAGAGGGCTTTAAGATATCAAGGGCACAACCAAATTCACTCTACAGCAAATGACTGTACTGAAAGAAGATTATTGTTTGTGCAATGAATATTCTTCTTTAATCTTAAGTCAGGCTGGAGCATACATTTGAAGTTGATTTACTCCCTCCGGTACTATCAGTGTGGTATCAATTTTATATATATTTTTATCTCTAAGCAGCATGGCATGTGTTTACATTTAAAAGGAGGTGGACAACTAGATGGGTGTTAACAAATTCACTCCTGATATGATGTGCCTGGTCACCCTTAAAATGAGAGGCGAAGCCTAAGGGTGGGCACTGGCAAGACAGAAATTACCTTTAGGCTCAGTTGCCGTGTAACTCCTAGGATCCTATGATCTTCTGAAAAAAATAATTGTATGCCTGCTACCTACGAGCTTGTCAGTGTTGTGTATTTGTCTGCTCCATTTCCTAACGGGAAAAAATAAATATTTATTTCAAGGTGTGATGAGTGCATGCATAATCCTACCTTCTGCCACCATTTTATATGTGACATTCAAGAGCTATGGTCCAATGATTTGCACCATGGTTGGCAATTTATATATATGATAATACAGGCTTTAAATTCGTACCACTGGCACCAAATAATATACATGGGGTGATTGCACTTAACAGCATAGGATAAATGTGCATTGCTGCCTCAGGTGATTGACAAGTTTTCTCAAAGAGAGAAAACTAAAGCACATGTGATGAGAGAATATTGTTCTGACATTTTTCAAACAAATTCCTCATCTTAACCAAGAAAGTAAGTCATATTGTGCACTTAAATTCATATTGGGTTTATTTAGTATTTTGTGTTTATTTTATCGAATTTTAGAACTTTTTCACTGTTTGTCTGAGTAAAGTAGATTCATGTTGTGTCATTGAAAGTAACTTTGCTGAATGGAAATAAAAACAAGAACTGTTTGACAAAACTACTTTTTGTTTCTGCAGGGGGGTAAGACCCCCTGCATACCCCCATATGAGGGGACACCACACAACCCAACACCCCTCAATTATATATATATATATATATATATATATATATATATATATATATATATATATATATATATATATATATATATATATATATATATATATATATATATATGGGATCACTACTAAATCCCGAATACTTACAATACCGAACACTGGAATCTTGAGACCAGATACCCGAAAGACAAGAAGACCGGAAGACCAGAAGCGTGAATTTCAAAATCGCAAAGTACGGAGATGTTGAAGTAGCGCTTCTGTTGTTGCAGTTTGTGAATGGATAGGTGGAAGTACAGGTAAGTATCTATGTTTGCTTGTGTTGGATAGGGCCTTTAGTGTGTGTGTAAGTGTGTGTTGTGACTGTGATGTGTGTGTGTCAGGGGAATGTAGATGTGTAGTGGTGTTTTCACATGTTTGTCTGTATACTGCGACCTTGGAGTTAGAATATTTAAGTAGGGGGGGTGTGGGGGGCTTGCCCTCCATATGGGGGTGCATGGGGGCTTGTCCCCCTGCTTTTATGTAGTGTAGGTTTGCGTGTTTGTGTTTTTGGTGATGGTGTGTGTATTTGTATGTGTGTGGTGTATGTTTAGTGTAGTGTTCGGGATTTTAAATTTCACGCTTCTGGTCTTCCGGTCTTCTCGTCTTTTGGGTATCTGGTCTCAGGATTCGGTCTTCGGTATTGTAAGTATTTGGGATTTAGTAGTGATCCTATATATATATATATATATATATATATATATATATATATATATATATATATATATATATATATATATATATATATATATATATATGAGATGAAATAACACAACAGTTGAGGAAAAAAGCAACCTCCACTGTTGGTGAAAGTAATTCCATCGAACAGAACTTGCTCTTTTTTCATTTGAAAAATGACCTTTGATGACATGATATGCTCCCACTAAAGTCAGTGGTTTTGTGTTTTAGACAATTGTCTGGCCATTTAGAAATCTTTTTATACTTCTTTCTCATTAATTTGTGTTTTCTTGTGATTTTGTACCTTTTTACCCATTTTTTACAGTTTATTTGGTTTCAGTTGAAAGCGCTCATGTTGTGCATTCATCAGACCCTTGGCTAGTGGAGTTTTCATAGATCCTCTCTTTTGTTAAACTGAGAGTTTTACCTTGATAATATATTAGACCGCATCTCCATATTGCTAATAAAATTTTTTCCCCGTAACTTTCCTGTCTTTTCCCACTCTTGCATTTACTTTAAAGTACAGTTAAAGTTGGTTTTCTTGTCAGAATATAAACTGGGAGCAGTAGTGATTACTCAGTGGCAAGGATTAATTTACTGCTTTTTTCTGAGAGGTAGACATTACTTGATGAAGTTCTAGCTGCTTTCTAATTGGTTCTTTCACTTTAGCTTCTCAGATAAACAGTGGTGGGTGATGCTCCTTATAGCACTAGAAAATGCTGTACTCTACAAACACAGGCCTTTTCATTATTGAATTCTCTCTTAGGAACCTTAGTTAACTCCACCTCTCAGTTATTGCCATAGAGGGTTAAGCCATGGAACAGCACTGTGCATCCAAAGCTGATCTCATAGCCTGTCTAGGGAAATTATTTGCTACCTACCTGGTATTGGTGCTGAAATCAAATTTTTTCTCTCCACACTTACTAGCATACACCAAATCAGTACCTTAACTACAAGCCAAAATGTTTTTCCCAGTAGTTGTGGAAGGAGTTTCTTTGTGTGCAGATTCGGATTGTTCATTCAGACTGATAGCACTCCACTAAATCATCTCCAAACTTCATAAGTGCTATTCCCCCATAAGTCACATTAGTAAGCATCTCAAACCATGGATTTGTACTTTCCAACTGTCTGAGTACCCAACTTGGTTGAAATGGGCATTCTGGGACAATGCAGAAATTTGTTCATGTTTACTGAAAACCACCTACTAGTTAAGCTGACACAGTGTGTGAGAGATGTGATTATATAATGTTACTGTAGGGAAGGCTCTCACTCAAAGTTACCACAAACAAGAAGCGGGTTGTCAGTACCACACAACACCACAATAAACTAATTGCATGCAGCTCAGAACAAATACACAGACCTACACATGCTGAGGCACTTAAAAATAACCTACCTGAACCACATAGGTCTTCTAAATGTAACCTAAGAAATAAGCACCTCCAGAAACCTCAGAAATCCACAACACAGACAGCACCCACCATGAAACATATGTCTGTGAGTCACATTGTTTCATATCAAAAGCCCATAAGGCAAACCTCCATGCAGTCCAATATCTTAGTCACAGGTGACTGCATAGTGAGATACACCATTGCTCCACCCAAGGAGAGACTCAAGATGAGTTGCCTGTCAGGAGCCAGGATTTGCACATGTGCTCTGAAATGTTTGGACCACAGATATAAATATAATGCAGTCATAGTGAATGTGGGTGACCATATGAAGAAAGACATGATGAAGCTTTTAGAGAATTTACCTGAGGCAGTTATGAACCCAGTCTTGAGCAGCATTCTACCATCACCAAGAATGATGCTGAAATACAAACAAAGGATTATGTCTTAGCTTCTAGTGTCATTATATGAAGGTACAATATATGTCTGCTTGGGGGGAGATGGTAGACAGACCCAATGCTTTGTCATGGATGGCCTGCATCTATTCTTCCAAGGGTTTTGTATATTAGCTAAATCCTTGTTCCCCCAAACAGTTTTTTTAGGCAATGTCAGTATTTTAAAGTTTACAACATAACAAAACATAATCTGGATAACACAAAGGTATTGCTGCTCAATGCTAGGAATCTAAACAAAAAAAACTTCACTCCCTAAAATCACTCTTTACCCCGGAAAACATTGATATATGCATCATCATGGGGACCAGGTTCAGGAAAAATGAGAGCAGTCCATCAGTGCAAGTTTTCAATGTCTACCACACATTCAGGTCCACCACACTAGATGAAGGCGCTAAAGGTGGCAGTGTCTCCAAATTGTAAAAATAAATGTAACCGCCGTACTTGTTAGACAAGATAGCGAGATGGTTTAATACTACTTAATACATTCAGAATAGGTTTATGGTTATCACTTGAATGTCTAATCCATTTATATTCGGCCACTTCAGAACCCAATACAATATCATCAACTCTCACAACAGGAAATATCCCGTGACATACTCTAAATTTAAATGTGTGTTTATACCCTTCCTCTTTTACATGTTTTGCTAAGGCATTAGTTATTACCTTCTTCAAATGTTGAACAAATTTTCTGAGATTCCTCCTTTTAACTTCCTATTACTCTCACCAAAACAGAAGCTATTCCACTGAGTTGTTTATTCAAGTTTAACGAGGGTGCTCTAACCTTCCTGGGCTTTGCACTTGTTATAATACACATTTTATGTAATCAGTGTGTCAACTGTTCTGTTATTACTTACATTTCTGTAGTTTTTGTTTTGAAATGTTTTGTATTTTACTTGTGCTGAGCCTGAAATTGGTCAATATTGATCACTGTATTACCTCGGTAAACAAAACAAACAAACAAATAAATATATAAATGTTTGGCCAGGATTTTCTTCCTTTTGTTATATAACTTATTGATGTTGAGATTCCATGGGTGGCTTGTTTTTTGTGTTTGTCCTGAACTTGTTTTGGGTAGATATTGAGTTTGTCCTGAACTTGTTTTGGGTAGATATTGAGTTTGTTCTGAACTTGTTTTGGGTAGATATTGAGTTTGTCCTGAACTTGTTTTGGGTAGATATTGAATTTGTTCTGAACTTGTTTTGGGTAGCTATCACAGTTATATACATGATTGTAGGGAGTTCTTGTGAATGACTCTACATTAGGCTGCAGTGATCTCTGAGTTTGCAGGGGGCTTGAAATTTTGCCAGGGTGTCCCCTAAAAGTAGGAAGTTTGTCTTTAAATAATTTCTAAAAGTTCCAGTCTTACCTGGCATCCCTGGTATTGTTTTATTTTCAAGGAGACAGCTTTATGGTCCGACCTGACCCATGAAGTTGGGGGGGTTTAAGTTTCCCTCATGTTTGTGATGATGAGGTTGAGGATGTATCAAGTTCACTAAATCTCTAACAGACAGCCTCACTGGTTTTAGGAGGAGCTATAGTGATAACAAGCCTCACTGGTTGTAGGAGGAGCTATGGATATAACGCCTCACTGGCTGTAGGAGGAGCTATGGTGATAAGCCTCACTAGTTGTAGGAGGAGCTATGGTGATAACAAGCCTCACTGGTTGTAGGAAGAGCTATGGTGATAACAAGCCTCACTGGTTGTAGGAGGAGCTATGGTGATAACACCTCACTGGTTGTAGGAGGAGCTATGGTGATAAGCCTCACTGGTTGTAGGAGGAGCTATAGTGATAACAAGCCTCACTGGTTCTAGAAGGAGCTATGGTGATAACAAGCCTCACTGGTTGTAGGAGGAGCTATGGTGATAACATTGCATCTATTAAACTTGCACATTTATATATTCTTCACAGAAGTGACATGGGTGAATTTAATGTTGCACTGTTTTTTGGATTCTTTAAAGTCTTTCACACAAAGGTGCCTTTGTTTTTCAAAGTGTGAATGATTGTTGTAACTCACTGCTGCATAGTGTTTATGTAATGCAACTTAAATGTGAATGCATAACTGTTTTCTTATTGAGTAGTACTGTAAATACAACTGTAGGATCTCTCTCTCTTTCTCTCTGATTTTTTTATATTCACCAACTATGGTTTTCATTTACAATGCTTTTATTCTCTGCTGTTTGAGCAAAGTGCACTTTTCTGTCTTTTCTAATGGTCTGTGTTTTTGGATTAAAAGGGTCCAAATACCAGCCCACCTCCCCAGTTAACAGGTGTTAAATATATAGGCAAATGGTGGAACTCAGAGTGAATAATTTAATAAGACAGTGTCCCATCCTGGACTGCCCCTGAAAATAAGCATCTGTACCTTGTGGATAACAAGACAGCATTTAGGCTGTATTAGGACACGAGCATGAGAAGTTGAATTTGTGATCACCAGTGGATATCTGCTTGGTCTGTCAGTGTTACAGAGCAGGCAAGAATGGTAGTATCATGGTGAAAAAAACATAAGTAAAAGCCCTTCTTTGGGAGCAGCACAGATGGATTAGTTAGTTACACATAGTACAAACACTGAAACAGAATACGATTAAAACAAACATCAGTGTTATACTAAAAGCTTAAAAACATCATTCAACCATGTGACTGTCCATTCAGAAGCTATTAAATTATGACCACTATGATACATATAGTACGTAATAAAGTCAGACACAATTGTTAGCAGGTGTTTCATATGTGGTGGAAACTATAAGATAAACTCCGTACTGTTGCAACACCTTGAAGGAGTTACCAACAAGCTGACAGTGTAATGCATATATCTGAAATGTGCTAACAGTAGAGCTCTGTGGTACATTATACATTCATATGATGAGTCATTCGCTATGGCAACCATCTTTTCACCCCTGCCTAGGGAGATCACTGCCAGAGTCCCACTGTTGTGGGGAAGAAATTAAAGCACATGAAGAGTGACTTGCCTTGTTTGTAGAAGTTACCCCAAGGGACATGAATTTAGATAGTGGTCCAGGCACGTGAGCAAGAGTTCACGCACACAGAGGTATGCAAGTTCTTCACTTTAGTTGGGGGAAATATGTAGCTATCTCTATCTCTAGCACTATATACATATATATATATATATATATATATATATATATATGTGTGTGTGTGTGTGTGTGTGTGTGTGTGTGTGTGTGTGTGTGTGTGTGTGTGTGTGTGTATATATATATATTCATTTTCATCTCATTGTCTTTTGAACTGCTGTCAAAGATTACAAAAAAACCCTCTGTATATGTTCATTACAGGCTTTGAATATATTAAGTGATTCTACAACATTTACACCAAATCAAGCTGAAAAGCAAACATCTCTTGAAACTGTAATCATGCAAAGCAGGGCTGAAAATAGATAAATTAAGCAGGCAAAAAGGAAGTACCATATGAATTATTGTCATTGTGATGAGGCAATAATTACATGCTGTCATTTATTCATTATTTAAAAAGGAAGAAATTATGTATATACAAACAGAAGTGCAGCACATAAGTGAAGTGACTAAGCAGAAATAGGATGATCAATTTTTTTTAGTCAGTTAGTTACAGTGGGGTTCTAACCTAGCCAAGAAAAGAAGTTAAAGAATTCAATAAGAACATGCACATTCAGACTTGGCTGACTTCCTGCATCTTCACAAGTATATTAATCAGGTGTATCTTACTTGCTGAGTAAACACGCTCCTCCATGTGGTCCACCATATTTGCTGCATCATCATCTTTTCTTCCTCCTGCTTCTTGAATTTTTCGAGTACCCTCTTCTGACAGGATGACAAATTGATAGAATTAAGGCACTGCAGGGAAAGGGGAGAGCTAGACGACTTCTGTAGGCCAGAGGAGAGGATTTTCAGCCAATGTATTATCTCCTGGCAATGAAACTGCATAGTCAGTGAGGATCAGAATCTACTACCAAAAGAACTGGAGATGCAAATGTACCCTTTTAGGCTTTCTGACGTAAGGTTTGCTCTCCATTATTGTGGATTAGCATTTTGCTTCCCTTCTGTTATTTTTAACCTTCCCTAACTGGAGATTTATGTATTTTCTGTATATATAAAGTAAGTTAAACATTCTTTTCACAGTATAAATTACAATTCTCGTTGTTTCTCACTGTATTGGGGAAGTACAAATGCACTTTAAATGCAGCTTTCTTGGCTTTCTAAATAGCAGGATTTAAGTTCTTATGCTTTTCACATATGTGCACAAATATGCAGGACCTACGGCCTTTGCTCTGTGTTTGGCAAAAAAGGCCACCTTTTCAATGAAATGTACATTTTTAAGAATTAAATATAAAATCAATGACTGAGAGTAAAAAAGAATACACAGGAGAAAATCCCTTGTATTCTCCCCTTCCTGCCATGCAGTGGAACATGCCCAATGCACTCCTGTTTAAAATAACCACCTCTGATATCAGTGCATCCTGGAAGAAAGGGAAGTCTCTGACTTTGCAGCATTCAGAATGGTTTCAATAAAGCATTTCACACAGTAGTCTGTGATTAATCAACCTGCTCATGAGTTTTCTTTGCAGAACTGCATGGTTCCATAACAGATTGGCTGAGCCTTTTGGATCCTATCTATGGCTCATGTGATGGGCAGTTTCTATGAATGGAGTAGCACAGCCAGTATGAAACATTTGTAATTTAGTGGTGGTCTGATGAACTCTGCCAAGTTCTTCCTGTGTACTTCATCAGGGTTACACAAAGTTTATAACCCAAAACTATTTTTCTGATAGGTGCACTATTGACTAGTAGTTTTATTTAAAGAATTGTATTAACAAAGCACACTGAGTCTTGAATTGTTCATTCAACATTTGCTAATGTTGGAGATTGTTGCCTTGGGATTCACATAGTTGATTAAACCCAGTGTAATTAAAGGTTATTCCAATGAGCCACTTTGTCAAATTTGGTACAGCTAAATGTCACCTTGAATAAAGGGCCTGCAGTTTAAATAGGTTTGTGTTATATTTGCACAAGCCAGTAATCTCACTTTTACCATGAAGTGCACAAGGGTGTATACCCTGAGGTAACCATTTCTGATTCAGAGACAGCTCTACCATGGTGCTTTAGCACAAAGATGTGTGGCTCTGCAACAGGCTGTCTCTCTCAATGTGCTAAATACTAATGAGCCATTCCAGGGGAGAGATATATGCTAAATAGTGATGTACTTTCCCCAGGAAATGTCGGTGGTGAGACATTTACAAAGCTAAGCAGTTGAGTAAAGTAACATGGCTGCTCATGACCCCTTGCATTCACCCATTGTGATAGAAGTAAGTATTGGAGAGTTTAGTGTACTGGTAGTATTGAGGGATTGGGGGATGTGTGGGCATGTGTATATGTGTGGGGCTGCATGTATTAGTGTATGTGTGAGTATCTGTCTGTCTGTGAGGTCATAGTGGGGGGTTAGTTAGGAGTTAGATAGAGTAGGTGTGTGTGTGTGTGTGTGTGTGTGTGTGTGTGTGTGTGTGTGTGTGTGTGTGTGTGTGTGTGTGTGTGTGTGTGTGTTTGTGTGTAGATGGTTGAATAGGTGGGCATATCTGTGAGTGCAACAAGTTTAGGGGGTTGTGTATGTGCATGTGTGTTTGTGCGTGTCTGTGTGTGTGTGTGTGTGTGTGTGTGTGTGTGTGTGTGTGTGTTATACATGAATGTGTGAATGTGTATCCTTGTGTGTGTGTGTGTGTGTGTGTGTGTGTGTGTGTGTGTGTGTGTGTGTGTGTGTGCGTGTGTGTGTGTATAAATATGCATGAATGTGTGAATGTGTGTGCAGCGGTGGTGTGGGGAGAGCTGTAACACCTCCACAGTCCCATAGACTATTGAGTAAATCCTGCAATATTGGAGTGGTAGGGAACACTAGACACAAGGGATACTCTTCATATCATGCCTTAAAGGCACACAGAAAAACAAAGAAGAAAGATGGCATGGGCTGGGAAGGAACACTACACACCAGGGATTCTCCACATAGTGTGTCCTGCATGCACTAAAAGAGAGTCAAACCCTGTACTTTCCCAGCTCACATGCAGGATACTAACCCTCTGCACTACTACTAGACAACAGGGCTGCATAAACGTATTACCTAAGTGTTTTAATAAAAAAATAATAATAATATGTGGTGTAGAAGGGGAACCGTTTCATACCCTGCACCCTTGATATATAAAGCAGCAACATTAACCCACTACACTAACTAATCAAGTACAACTAGAGTTACTTTACATTATTAAGTGGGAACCTCTGTCTGTCCTGATTCGATTAGTGCAACAGTCCATGAGTTATGAGGGAAAAGGTCCCTTTAAGAGGCAACTGTAGGGATGTGTCCATGTGGGGTGATGTTTCAGTACAAAGCTGGAGGGGGGAACACTAGGTGATGCCAGCGAGAATATTTAAGCTATTATAAGGACTCGGTTAAAAAGTTACTAGTGCAGCAGGTCTAGCATCACTATGCATTGTATGCACATAAAGAAGGATGAAACTCTAATGTCTGACATTATTTACTGACTGTAAGTATACGTGATTTATGGAGGCAGGGATAAAGCAATAAAAAGAGACATCAGGGATAATCTGTCAACTCTGTGACACGTAAGAGGTATGCTGTGGATGTATGTTTTTGTGTGTGTGTTTGAATGTCTGTATGTATGTTGGGGAATGAATGAAGGGGGTACCTGTGCCAAAACAGTGCATGACCGCCAGTACTAACTACTACAGGAAACTGCTGATTTGCACTTGCAGTAGTTAAGGGTGATTCAGAGACATGCAAATTAGCCAATAATGCTGTCTTTCCTCATTGCGGCTAACTTGCCTTTAAATTACCAATTCCCGCATCATGTACACAGCTCCTTTTTACCACAGCTCTTAACCACCAGCACTGGGGATCTTTCTGAATCCTGGGAGGGTGTGGGTTGGGATTACCTTTAAGGCTAAGCCAGGCTGGAGTAAATGAGGGTTAGATTTGGGGCTATGGTTAATTTTATGATTAGACACAGGGTTAGGTTTAAGATTAGCTTACAGGTTATTTCTGTAAAGGGTATCATTTTTTGTATAGGAAATCTAAGTGAGACTTTGTGCCTAATTAAAAATTATGTTATAACTATATGTAAAGTTATAGACAAATGGGTGAAACAAATAGTATTGTCAGGTCATATCACTTGGTTTGGTTCCTGGCTGGGGTACCTGCTTGCAGTGTTTCCTTTTCCTGCCACAGTTCACATGTTTTTTCTCAGGATCTCCTTCTTCCCTCCCACATCCCAAAGATCCCAATGATATTGGCTGTTGAACTGTTAATGGTTCAGTTTGTCCCTAGGTGTGCAAACAGTGTGCATTAATGTGGATCTTGGGATAAACTGGTATCCATCTGTGATTCTTTCTTACCTTACTTGTTTTGATTGTCAGAATATATTCTGGTTTATACCATTCTAAATTGGATGTATTTGGTATGAAAACAGATGGATTATGTGTAAAGTATTGATATGTAGTGAGAGTAGGGACCAGGTTGAGGAGACTCTGGAGAGGTGGAGATATGCTTTAGAGAGGAGAGGAATGAAGGTCAGCAGGGCTAAAACAGAATATATGTGTGTAAATGTGAAGGAGGGTAGAGGAATAGTGAGCATGCAGGGAGTTGAGTTGGTAAAGGTGGATGAGATTAAGTACTTGGGATCAACAGTTCAGAGTAATGGTGAGTGTGGAAGAGAGGTGATGAAGAGAGTACAGGCAGGGTGGAATGGGTGGAGATGAGTGTCAGGAGTGATTTGTGACAGATGAGTACCAGTAAGAGTGAGGGAAGGTCTACAAGAGTGTAGTGAGACCAGCTATGTTATATGGGTTGGAGACAGTGGCATTGTCAAAAAAGCAGGAGTCAGAGTTGGATGTGGCAGAGTTAAAGATGTTAAGATTTGCACTGGGTTTGACTAGGATGGACAGGATTAAGAATCAGTATATTAGAGGGTCAGCTCAGGTTGGACAGTTTGGAGACAAAGCAAGAGAGGCGAGATTGCGTTTGTTTGGACATGTGCTGAGGAGGGATGCTGGGTATATTGGGAAAAGGATGCTAAGGATGGAGCTGCCAGGTAGAGGAAAAGAGGAAGGCTTAAGATAAGGTTTATGGATGTGGTGAGAGAGGACATGCAGGCGGTTGGTGTGAAAGAGCATGATGCAGAGGACAGGAAGAAATGGAAACAGATGATCTGCTGTGGCGACTCCTAACTGGAACCGCCAAAAGAAGATGATGAGATGATGATTGAGGTACAGCTTAAAAACACAGATGACAACAGTATGATGGCCTCAACTTCTTTGCTAATCCTCCTTGGTCTTGGGGGCTAATAGCCAAATCTGCTAAGAAGGTTTTCCAGTCTTGAGGAATGAGACTCATTTACTGAAGGATAAGGTCTGGGTAGCCCCCCCTCCAAGCTGCAGTTGTCCTGAGGAAGAGAAAGAGTTATGGGAAAGCTAGAGGATCTTATTAAAGAGAAAACAAATGTGAGGACTTTGACAATGCTGAAGATGTACTCAAATTCCTGAAACAAGACCATCAACAAGAAGAGTGGCCAAGTCTGCGGAGAGCCCGACCCTCAGATTACTGGATCAAGGGCATCTCCCATTCCTATAGGCATACTGATGTGATGAGGTGGGGCAGGGCACAAGAATCTTCATGCATTCTTGGACAACAGCTCTCTGGGCAGTGGATAGCCCTCAATGTCCAGGGAATGAATGGGCTAAGAAGCCCCTTGGAGGTGGGTCGATGGTTGGCAGGCAGGGAGGCAAAAAATATAAAAAAAATTAAATAGAGGTGATAGGTTCATGTCTAAGTGTATAACACCCACAAGCCATGCTATTTTATGTACTGTACAGGGATCTAATGAGTGCAGGTCTTTCTGTTCAACTGATGTATTTGCCAACTTTCAGGATGTCTGCCAAGTGAAAATACCAGAGGTCTTCAGGGCAGATTTTAATATGATCATGGATTGTTTTCACTGACAGATCAGCTTTAATTGTAGAAAAATACACAAAGTTTCAGAAAATGATTAAAGCCTTGGCTGAAGATATTGGTTTGATAAATGTCTGACAAATGTGCTTCCTTACTGACTCAAGATTTGCATTTCTATCCCAATCCTCCCACGCCAAAAGTAGGACTGCTTACTTTCTTAGTGTTTTACATTTACTACAAGGCCTCAGCAAAATGTCCTGGCATTCCTGTTAATAGATCACATGGCTGTAAACCCATTGAGTGGTATGGATACAGACATTTCTCTGTCATGCAGATGGAAGGGGGAACCATCTTTTTCTCCCTTGAAAATTCTGTTTAACACCACTTTACCTCCTGCAGGTGTATGTCATTTTCAAATTCCATTTGTATTAGGGAATACAGTGCCCTGGCTCAGGGTGTGAATGACACATCCAACTTGTATTTTGAAGCCTGGGCCAAGAGAAATATGCCTTAAAGGGCCTGCATACCTATTGTAATACAACACAAGTTACCTATTACCAAGCTAACTGGGTGGGTGGGCAAATCACTGAACTCCTACTAATAAACAAAGCCATTTAAAAACTTTATGAAATGTTATGCTTCTATTTACAGAGCATGTCACTGATCCCCTATTAATAAAGAAAGCTCTTTAAAAACACTGAAATGTTGTACTTCTGTTCATTGTCTTCACTTCTTTCATCTTTCTCTCTCTCCCATCATCTACCCAGAGATATCTTGATAATTTAAACTTTCCAAAGATCAAAGCTAGGTAAATAAGCTCACTCACTACACTAGTTCTAAAATATGTCTTAAAATCCATGGAGGTTCTTCACAAAAAGAATACAGAACGTAAACACTATGTCCTGTGCAGATCGCCTCAAAGCCCTATCTCTATACTCTGTTTCCTACAGACTGCTGAGAGGCGATTTATGCCTGGCATACAAGGTACGCTTGGATGTGTTTAATTTGAGCTGTATCACGGAATATTGCTGATTTTGCACATAACTGATTTTTAAAACTATATATGATAGCAAGGTAATTTAAACTGTTTTTGTAGAACGGCTTGATATGTGCTGACGTTTGTCTTACTTTTTTAGTTTGCTATGTTTTTCAAGGAAATGTGTTTTTTCATCTAGTCAGCATTGTTGGCGAGTTCATAGCCTTTAAACATATTATAGTCAGTGAAGTATGTATACTGTAGCACACGATCAGCGTGGTTTCTTTAGAGAAAACTGTCTAGGCAGATGGTTAATGAGTTCTGTTCTATGCTGCTGAGCAAAATACTACATTACACTGTGTCATTAAATGTTTTAATTGAAACAATAATTTGACTGAATGCTTTACCCTTTTAGGTGACAGTTCTATCCACCATGTAAATGGATACCCTGATAGGCTTCTAAAATTGATTGCTAGTATTTTTTTTCTTTCTAATGTGGATATATTTTCTGATAGTTGATCTTTAAAAAAAAAAAAAAAAAAACTTTAAATGTAATATTGGTCCATGCTGAAAAAACACTGTATAATAGTTTCTAGAATAATAATTCTTTGAAGTTAGATCTTTATTTAGAAGGCAGAAATTGAAAACATACAATAACACAAACAAAAGTTAAGGAGATGGAATGCAGGAGGGCTGATTTTACAATGGGTCTAAAAGAGATCCCGAAAGACATAATGGTAGAAGTCGCAGAGCTAAGAAATCCATACTCTTAAAGCAATCATAATGTTGTTATTAAGTAGGAGGAAAACAGAATAAAGAGTTACTCTAGCTTTGGCAGGTTGGCATTTAATCTGAACAAACAGAAGAAGAATGAATGAAAACGTTTAAAATGCAAAGAAGAGCAGGAGGTCAGGATCAGAAACATATCCTTTGACATAAATGATCAACACAAAAAAGTCTAAATGCAGAGAGAGGTAAAACAATCAACGTGTTTAAAAGAAGTGATGCTCATTACGGATATGGAAGACAGATGTGATAACGCATGAGTGAGACTAGGTATTTACTCAGAGTGTAAATCTGACTGCACCACATTATTCTCTCTGTCTAGATTTGTTATACACCACAAATCTAAATATGCCTAAAAATAAAATGCCTACTATTAACCTCTCTTTTTGTCTGTCTTCTGAGTCTTAATTTTAACATTTTATAAAGTATAGCTAGCACTGAATGGCTATATTAGTACTGCTCTTTGGCCGTTGTCATAATATTCATTCTTTATGTTTGTTTCTCATACTGAGGCTGGTGTTCATAGACAGCAGACTGTACAAAACAGCATAGAAAATGAGGCGACTCAGACATAAGTATCAAGGCTGTGTGAGGGTAAAAGCAGCATACAAGTGACATCGTCAAACATGGCAGAATGATTCAGAAATGTAGAAAGTAGGCACACTGCACACTGGTATTCACCTGTTCTGAAATTCAGCTGTTGTTGGTGTACTGGACACTAGACTATTTGTGGCAGCAACAGTTATTGCACAGCAATAAATTAGTGGCTAGTCGCAGAGCCCGTGATATCAGCAGTACCTAATTCAACACCACTTGGCTAACCAGCAGATTTTGGCTCAGGTCCATGTGGCTAGGTATGTCATATGGGACCTTTCAAACTGTGTAGCCCACATGTGGAATTAAGAGTGATGCATGGCTGCCCATCCCAGTGGACACAAAAGTATGTGTAACTGTAGCCATCTTAGTTACTGGGTCCTTTCAGTAGCCTGCAGAAGGCAGACTAGGAATTCTGCAGGGATCAGATTTGCATATCCTACACCAATTACTTGACACTATTGTGTAGCATATGGATGAGCATATGTGGTTGCCAAGGACAGCAGAAGAGAGAACCACCATTATGCAGACATCTTATAACATTGCTTATTTATTATTTGATATTGGAAGCCATTGATTGCACATATATTGCTATCAAGGCCCCACCTGGTCAACAGAATGTCAGATACATCAACAGGAAGGACTTCCATTTTTTCAACTGCCTGGTGGTTTGCGGTACCCCAGTTATCATCTATAATGTTTCCATTCAGGCAATTCCCATGATTCTCATATCTGGCACATAACCAAACTAACCCAGCATTTCATATAGGGTGATTTCCCACAAGGCTGGGCACTTCAGTGTTTACCCTAGACCTACAGCCCAATATTTAAAGTGTGTGCCATGTTGCTTTCATGGCTGTGCAGAACAGCAACATGAAAACATCCTAGCTGGGCCCGTCATGCCTGATGGAGCAGTGATCAATGTTTGTGGCAGGCAGACTGAGGATGAGAAGGCAGAAGAAGGAGCCTATACAAAACAGAGGGATTCACAGCACATTGCAGCATTGTACTAGCAAATAGGCAGAATCTAGCCCACAACTACAAACCATGACATAGGCAGCACAGAATAAAATGATAGATGCATTATCAAACCTAGGCTATGCAATGCAGTACATAGGCTGCCTATGTTCTACATCAAGCATTACCTTACTCACACAAGTTGGGGAGGGGGTGGACAGGGCACAGCCATTATCATTACACAGTCATGGGTGACAGACATGCTATTATATGGGTTAGGGTCCTGGGATGTGGCTGTGGTAGCACGTTGAGGAAAGTCAGGGATCACATCCCCCATTACTGTGGTGGAGCTGCCATGCTGAAAACATTGGTGATGTGCACTGTGGCAGCTTATAGACACATTGCTTGATGTTGTCTGTGGCAGGGATGGCATAGAAGTATGGGAGCATGTGCATACACCCTGACAGGGTGTTCCATACTGGGAACCATCAGATGTATGATGTCCATGACACAGATGATGGCCATGAGTATGGATGGTACTCTAAATACTGATAAGGTGCATTGATGGAGTTGAACTACAAGAGCAAGAGTATGTGGCTTGGTGAGGTATTCCAGGAGTTGATCCTGAGAAGTGTCACTGACCACATAATATGAGACCATCAATGGCCAGGTATGGTGGCTTTAGTGGCTGGAGTTGACAGTGATACCATGTCAGGAAGGATATATGCCACCTGGGTATGCCTGGTTTACACCTGGCTACCTTACATCTGGATCTTTCCTAGGCCACAGAGAGCAGTGACTGTAGAGGCAGGTCAGAGTGTGGTTATGATCTGCCTCATGGACATACTAGTGGATGCAGTGTTAGCCAGCAGTGACCTGAAGAATAATGGCATTATATTCCTTATCATTGTGCAGACACTGGATGTCATTGTGCAGCTCTTGCAGGGATTGTATGTTATCCTGCAGGCCTCACAGTACACTTATCTCCACAATGCTATCATATGGGTTAGGGTCATGGGAGGTGGCTGCACTACCAGGGTATAGGAAGTCAGGGATCACATCTTCCAGTAATGCACAATGATATGGAGTACAGTGGCATTGCTCTTCTGGTCACTGCTGGCTAACACTGCATCCACTAGCATGTTTGTGCTACTGTAAGGAACAGCTGTTTGTGCTTGGATCCCTGCCCCACACATCTGCTAATTAATGCTAAGTGTTGCATCCAGGTTAGGGAAGTATCTGGAATGTTGGTAGTGACACAGACCACCATGCCTTTCCCCTGTGGAGTGTTTGCCCACATCAAAGGCAATGCAGCTCATAGATGCTGTCTTTGAGTTAAGGACTCCGGTGTAGCCTAGATCACAGTTACAGGATGTCTGTCAAACACTGATGAGGCTGGAGTTTCTGCTTGACCCTACGCACAGGCTTCTCATATGTGAGGATGTGTGTGAGCCCTCTACTATTACTGTTTCTGCCAGTGCCACTGTATCATCAGATGGTGTCATGTGCGCATTGTTTATATCATCAGCCAAAGATGATCCACTGACATCAAGCATATACTATCCCTTTGTGCTGTACCCTGCACCAGTGGGACCTGTGAAAGCATAAAAACAAAATACATGTGACAACGCAGAAATTAATGGCTGCTCCCCAGGCCAGTCATACTGGTGGAAGACTGAATCTGTGAATATTATATGGATACTTGAATATTATGTTGTACTGGGTGTTGCAGGCATAAACTAGATATAGCTTGAAGAAATATGTGCAGAAGCCTCCTACTGAATAAGTTCTGCCACATATGTAGCGCGCTGTACATTGTGACTTAAAAGTTAATACTAACCTGATGTGTCACCTGCAGATACTTATGGAGTCATCACAAACCCAGCTGCCACATCCAAGCCACCGCCAGGTATAAAGGTATACTCCCCATCCACACAGGGGCACCAGGAACTTCCCCCACCTCTGTGAGCTGCTTCTGTGTTTATCAGTTCTCCTGCTGTGATGGACACATCCTTGGTAATGGTCCATGTCCATCTAGGGAGCCATCATATCCTGTTTGGCATGTCCCACTCTGTGTGTGCTTTGCTCTTGCTGTACTCCCACAGAGTTGGATATGACCATGTCATGGTATTGTGGTGAATTCTCCCAAACACATACTGTACATCAGTCTTAATGCAGTTGAATGCTGAATTCCACAGTTGCTCATATTAACTCATTCTTTCCAGTACAGGTCCTTTGAGTGTATAAAAAGACACAAATACAAACAAAAAATAAAATAAAAATAAAAGTCACCAAAGAACACGAACAAAAGACTTATTTCCAAGGAAAACACCTGAGTGCTTTCATCTTAAAATAAAGACTTCTTCAGAGTGTCAGAAAACTAAAACCACTACAATATATACACACACCCAGGAGCAATATGCCAGTCAAAGAATACCATTATACAACGACCCCCCATTAATATTCAAAAACGTGCACGCTGATTGGTCAGCATGCATGTTGTAAATTAGTTATAGTAATGGAAAAAAGGTCTGGTCATCCAGACTTTTTCCATTACTATAACTCTTTTTTTAAGCAACAGAGAACGCAAGATCTCCGTTGCTTCATACTGTCTCGCTATGTTAAACGAGTTTAACATAGCGAGACAGCTTTAAAAAAAAGCAACGGAGATTCTCTGTTGCTTTTTTTAAAGCTGTCTTGCTATGTCAAACTCCTTTAACATAGTGAGACAGTTTGTAGAAAGCAATGGAGATCTTGCTTTCTCCGTTGCTTTTTTCAAAACTGTCTCGCTATGTTAGATGGGTTTAACATAGCGAGACAGCTTTAAAAAAGCAACGGAGATTCTCCGTTGCTTTTTTAAAGCTGTCTCGCTATGTTAAACCCATTTAACATAGCGAAACAGTTTGTAAAAAGCAACAGAGATCTTGCATTCTCCGTTGCTTTTGCCCACAGTTCCGATGTACCGCGTAGGCATACGCATGCGCAGTACATCAGAACTGCCACAGAATACCAGACAGCTGCGGAAGGGCAGCAAGGAGGCATTATACAATGCCATTATTTAAGAAAAGTAATTATTTTTTTTTCTTAAATAATGTCATTGTATAATAGCAATAACCCACTTCTAGGTGTGGGTAATGCTGGATTTACCCACGGTTGGCTTTGTTTGGCCACTCGGGCTTCACTCTCGTGACCAAACCACACCAACCGTGGGTAAATCCAGCATTACCCACACCCAGGCATGGGTTATTACTATATTAATCAACTACCATGGTGACACTAAAACACTAATCAAACTGTGCTTTAACACTAAACTAAGACATAGTGCTGAACATAGAAATGAGGCGTATAAATACAAGGATAAAACTGGCCAAAACATGAATAAAGACATAAACAAGTATAATAAAAACTGGGGACAATTACCTTGTAATAAAATAATAAAATAAAATCAATAATAAGATATAAATAATTAAACCTTAGCAGCTCTAATCTTTAATATACTAGAAATGGAAATGCTATCATAAATGCCAGGCAAAAGAGTAGCATTAAGCCTCAGTTGCCAGCATAATTGTTTGTAATGCAAGGTAACATCTAAATACCCACTTAAAGGTGTCACAAAAAACTCTATTGATGGTAAAAAAGGTGAACTTTTTAAAATTAGGACACACCTGGGAATGATGAAACAAGGTATTAGTCATCTTTTTCTTACCAATATCATAAAGATGCTCACTAATCCTGTCCCTCAATCTCCTCTTCATTTTACCAACATAAAAGGCCTTGCATGAAGAGCATAGAGCTAAATAAACTAAGTGCATAGTGATACAATTCACTTTCCCTGGACAGGGAATCAAACGACCACACTGTTGGACAACATCATATGGTCCAGTATGAATAAACCTACAAGCCTTACAACATCCACATTTCTGCATTAAACTATGGTGCCACGTACCTCTACCCATTCATGATTCAAAAATACCCTTCAAATTTCTCCATTTAGAATAAGTAATAAAGGGAAAATCCCCCAGTTCTTTTTTCAGCTTCCCAATGAATACTAAATTCCAGAATTTTCTGACAACACTAACATACAAATGTGTTGTATTACTAAAAAGAATAACTAAGAAAGCAGTACTATCAGTAGAACAAGGAGTGTTTCACGTAGCAACTTGGTATCAAAAATAGAACTGGGACTGATGTTCCTCACCTTCTTAAGATGGGTGAAAAAGGTTCCCTATTACGAGAGTGAAAGTCTGTTTAAGCGAATCTGTAAACGTTGACACGTATTGCGCAAACCGGCATTACAGTGAATGTCCAAAACCTTGAATTTGGAAATGTCAAATTACCATGGTTGGCCCATCTGTGGTATAGCTCCATAAGGTAAGTGTGCAATAGTTACGGACCTTAGGGTTAAGGTAAGTGCATAGATAGTTAATGTATGTAAGATTTAGTGTAGGGCTAGGAGTAGGATTTTGGTAAATGTATGTATGTGGATTTTTTATTTTGTTTGTTTATATTTTCGTAGGGGAAGTATGTGGTAGTTATGGACCTTAGGGTTAGGAAGGGATTAAGGATAGTGCATAGATAGTTGTGTATGTGGGGTTTAGTGTAGGGTTAGGAGTAGGGTTTTGGTGCTTTACTTTAGCGTTAGAAGTAGGGTTTGGTTAATGTATGTATGTGGTTTATTTATTTTGTTTGGGTAGGTAGTATGTAACGGGTGGTGGGGTTGGCCGACTATGACAGTTTGAGATTTAAAATTTCGCCATTTAGTGCGTTTGGTATTCTCGCAGTTCGTGCAATTCATATTGGAGTTTTGGTATTCGTTCAAAAGGAGTTTTGCTCTGGTAATATAGACCCGGTGAAAAATGATCAGTCTTATGCTGCACAACCTCGGCTTGTATAACGATCAGTCTCATGTTGCACAACCTGAGAAGATTGCCATTGTTGGTGTGTGTGTGTGTATGTGTGTGTGTGTGTGTGTGTGTGTGTGTGTGTGTATGTGTGTGTGTGTGTGTGTGTGTCTGTTTCACATTAAATGAGTTGTCTCCTAGTTATTTACAGTACTGAGGCTGCAGGTAATGCATAACATCATTTGGAGAACCTACATGTTGTAAGCAGCTTTATGGAATCTCTGGACATCGTCTTCCAGGTCACCTGCACCTGTTCATATGGTTACTGCTTAAGAACAGTATTCACAGACAGGCAACTCTTTGTTCCCACTATTTATAAATATGCCACTGCCTGAGCCATTATTAGAATTTGGTTCCTGTTATGTTATTCATCACTCTTCATTTACACAGGATATTTCTTTGCACACTTTGTAAGAAGTAGTGAAATTGTGTCTCAGTGTAGCGTTGCTCTCACTTTCATCCTTCTTCATTATGCTGATTCTGTTAGCAGCGAGGGCATTAAGTGTACCGATTTCAGATTTTTGATGTAGATGTTGGCTTGAAATATTCATTTAACAGTGCAAGGGGTGTTGATGGACTGTATACTGTCATTGTCTTAACTAACAAAAAGCTACCAAGAATAGCATAACACGAGCACTTGATATTTTATTGAGCAATTTCTGCAAAAGATTTGCAGGGTTAACTACACATCTGAAAAAATATTAGACTTGCAAGAGGCTGTCTAATGCCATTGATCTGGTTCTTTGAACAAGGACAATTATTGTGCCAGTCTAATCTGACATTTAATATTTGTCTGCATGACGTCAGGTCACATACAGGTGCAGCCCATTTTGTGATCTAGAAGCTTTCTCAGTCTATCTGTTAAGCTAGCTCTCTTGCATCTTCATTTTCTATAAGAGGTGTATTGTTACCTGTAGCAATGTTATACTCGAGTTAGAAAAACTAAATGCTTTATTTTTTGTTACAGGAACCTTGGACACTGAGATAATCATGCATGTGTTTTTATGCCATTTTGTGGCTCTGTGGTTTTATTTCATAAACAGCAGTTCAGCTCACTTTGATTTGGTCTTAAGTACACGAGTGGCCTTACAATTCTGTTTTCATATCTAAAAGGTTTGCTAGCAACCTTAACAATGTGCTCAGTCATTTTTCTGATGTGGTCTGTGCTTGGGACACATAGCTTGTCTGGAGAGCATGATATCACTCTTTATAATGATATAATGACTGATTACTCTAAGTCATATGAGTCTGTGTGTTAAACTGTGTACATTTGATCACTACATTTAAATACTTTCTTAAGGATGAAGTGGGGAGCTTCAATGCTGGGATGCTCAATAAATGGAGGGGTTCTCATGTTCTACCATACCACCCACAAATTTGGATATCACATGCACATTTCTGCAAATCCAAAAAAAGGAAGATCAGTCACTGTTGGTCTAATTTTTTTTTATTTAAGCTTTTGACATCTGAGTTGATTCTTCGTATTATTTTAATGATATCAACAGTTTTCTTATTTGCTCTAGAGTTTATATCTTCTTTGGATATGTTTTTGGTCACATGCTGTGCTAAAATCATGCATCCAGTCTCATTTGGGTGACTATCTTTCTTATACACATGTTCTATCTTGGAAGTTGTTCCAAACACCACATACTTTAATACATTAAAGGTAGATAAGGTGTTTCAGATAACTGTTTATCCATTCAGCCTCAAGATGAAATTATCTAGGCCATTTATCCTAGGAGAAATGGGTAATGGTTACTTATAGCATGCCACAGTAGTTGTAATTATGCTGTTTCCGTAGGCAAGCCTGACCCCCACAGTGATGCTACATTTCAATTAACACTACATGTCATAAGTAACCTTTGTAGCTTTTAACTTAAGATCTAACTGTAGCTTAAGTCCTACATATTGAAAAAAGAAAAAGAAAAACAATAAGCTATGCAAGAGAACCTAACACTAAGGCTTCAGTGCCCAGTCACATATCCTTCCTATAGAAGCCGCTTCAAATGAAACAAACAGTAAATATATATATATATATATATATATATATATATATATATATATATATATATATACATACTGCCACCCATCAGCTCTGTATGTTAACAAGGAATTAGCCAATCTCTAAACTGTGTGCCAGCAGTATAGTATATGGAAATAAAATAAAAACAAAAACCTTTATCTAGTAGAACATATTGCCTGCTACCATTGTGATCTACATCCACAAATTATAGAATACATGGGGGGGGGCTATATTTTCAGAGGTTAACTTCACAAAAGTTTATGCATTTTTATTGAGTTACAGCAAATGATAACTACTCCAAGTACCTTTTCCAGGCTGCATTATTATGGCAGGTTGTTGACTGATAAGGTGGGTAAGCTGCAAAAGATCTACTGATGTAATTTTGCAGAAGACATTTCTCCCTGGCTGGCATTTTAACCAGGAGCCAGATAAAGAATTAGTAGCAGATTAAAAAGAGAGATTCATAAGGAATGGCTTCAGGACAGACCTTGCCAGAACCGTGTTTGCCATAGTTAAAGAAACCTGTGGTATCTTTTAATGAAGGGTGACATTCTGCTCCAAACTTTCTACACTAGGCCGATGATTTATTTACTTGTGATCAGAAGCTGGGATGGAACAACTGGCATATGTTTATAACCAGCACTTAGAAAAAAACCCACTGGCATTAACTTCAACATGAAGATATTCACAAATTTCCACAAGAAACATACAAACTCCAAATTTGCTGCAAAATATGTTGAAAATTGCCTGGCTTCCATTTCTTAACAACTAAAAAGAAACTGCTATGGAATTACTTGGATGGGGACAAATACACAGTGATGGTTAGTTATTGCATGCGGCAGGTGTAACTCAGTTTCATATTCTTGAAAACAAGCTAGGAAATTGAGTTATACCTGCATGTTATAATTAAACATCTCTGGGATGATGGATGTAAAGGTAATCTTTGTTTCCTTACTTATCATTTACTGTGTAAGGTCTGGTTACAGTTTTCATAAGTGTGCTTCTTCCTTTCTTCGCAGGTTGTTTCTGCCATCTTGGATGAGTACATGATTGTATTTGGTACCCAGCCTGTTAAAGTCCCTACAGTTTTGCTATTTGGGCAAATTCCATATCAAGTTAGCATGACTATGTGAAGATTATGTTTATTAATGCTTTTACCCGAATGAGGCATTTTGTTTTCATAAAAAAAAAAAATGAAATAAATAAAATCAATTTTTCAATTAGTGTTTCATCATATGGATGTAAATCACCTTCCTAATCCTTAAACTAATGTGGTTATCTGCATATGGTAGATGTCATATCAACTCCTGATTCATAAGTTGACATGCAATTACCCTGCATATGGTAGATGTTATATCAATTCTTAATCTATAAACTGACATGTGGTTACCTGCATATGGTAGATATCATATCAATTCATAATCCATAAACTAACATGTGGTTACCCTGCATATGGAGACGTCATATCAGACATTGGTTGGGCTCCTCTATGGATCACCAATGAAACTCTCACTCTTTTATGAGCGTGTGACATACACAGTCACAAAACATCAGAATCTCTCGACTCTACACTACAGTCAGACTTAAAAATAAGTGATAAAACTGCCAACATGAGGGGGGAATCTCTGCCCCTCATGCCTCTGCCATTGTAGTTGGTGAAAGAGAAATCTGCAAGATCTTGCTATCGCAATCTTGCAAGGCAAAACCCTGGAATTGCACACAAGTGATCTCCCATTAGAGTTTTAACAGGCTATGCATACCACCTAAACATTTGAAGTAGTCTAGTGGGTTGTTCATGTTTGTCATTGTGCTGGCTGGGTCATTCTACTTTTCAGCCTACAAGAGAAGGTGCACACTAGACCAGCTCTTCCCAATGATACCTGTGGAAGATGTCTCATAATTTTGCACTCATTAGCCAGGAAAGATATTTTACTCTGACTACAGCTTTACGTTTCATAACAGATACTTCATTAATGCTCCTAGCAGATGGAAAAAATAACAACTAAAATGGAAATGTAGAAATTCTAAGTGCAGTTTTAAATGGGAAATAATGGATGATTACAGCAATGAAGAGCACCATACTTAACCTGTTTTGCACCTGTTTACAACAGCCCTCTGCAGTTTACTTCTGAATGTAACATGCACAAAATATTTTAAAATATGTCCTGCTGAAGTGTGCAAACATTTGAATCACTAAACTGCATTAGGAGGTGATAGACTGACAATAGTATAATCCAGGAATTGCTTTACTTAATATCACTGGATAGTGCAATATTTATAACACCACAGAATGCATGAACAGTGTGTTACTGCTTTCAGTAATTAGAACTAGTGTATGCTGCTGCAATAGAAAAATATTTAAAACAGCAATATCCCATTAAACATATTTATGATTTGAAGACAGTTCTTTTCATGCTTTGTGGAGCAGTTGTGACTTTGTGTTCATAATTAGCTTTTCTATATTCGCATCTCATAATTTATTCTGTCCTTGTCTGCTTTTCATAAATCCACAATGACTGAGGACCATGTATGTATTATGTGGTGCAGAGTCCAGGGATTGTGGGAAAGAAACAATACATTCTGACTGCATCCTGTAAAACTTAGAAGAGATGCAGCTTTGAAGATGGGAACATTACTCAATATATGCAATTTCATGTGGAACTTCAAAATAGTAAAATCAGATTTAAAATAATAACAATACAGATACCAGAAATATGGCTACATATCTGTAGCCAAAAAGTCCATATTTTGACATGTCTGCTCACATTTCTTCTGTCAGAGAATGCATATTAGTCATTATGAAGACATAAATTTACAGGTAATCCTGACTGTCACACCACTGAATTTTGCCTTTCATGCACACGTGAAAATGGACCAATGTTTAGAACAGTAGTGTTTTGATGTTCAGACCTCTCTAGCTTTGCTTATGATGAAGTACTTCATATTTGCATGCATTAACATTTTTCTGTCACTGACCGATTACTAGATGCCTAGTTGGCTGGCTGCTTGGAAACACAGTTCTTTGCAGGTACTGCCAGGATGTCAGTACTGTAGCATTAGTTTTGTAAGGTAGAACAGATGAATTGTGCAGAAGACATTGGACAGCATACCCAGGGGCAGCTTGTGCTATAGGACTGCAGCCCCCCAACCTGCAGAAAGAAGAAAAAAAAAAAAACACAAGTCCCAGAACTCCAGACTGCTGTGTCAGCAGTCTGTATAGAGGGAAAGGCATCTCTGCCCTGCAGATGCCCAGAAGTCTGTGCAGTGACAACCGCATAGAATGGAAGAACTCTGGACTGCATCTTCTGCAGGCTGGAGCCTACTCTCATGAGGAAACAGTTGAGCCTTCTCACAGGGAAAGGGAAACCAGCTGTTAGCTTGTGAGAGATGGCAACACTGAATGAGACTGAGAGCACATTAAATTCAGGTACTGTGTGTAGCTGTTAGCTTTAGCTTTGAATGGGAATGAGAAGGGTGTGTGTGTGTGTGTGTGTGTGTGTGTGTGTGTGTGATGCCCCAGTTGCTATATACTGGTGGCTAGAGAGAACAAATGGTGGTGGGTAGAGAATACCTCAGGCTTGAACCCTGTACCTTGGGTGCAGGTGGCAAGGGCCTGAATTCCCTACCCACCACCATTTGTAAATAATTTACAGATTTTTGCCTCATATTTGTTCTGTTCTGTTCCTCATAAAATCTGTGGTCTCTGTATTTTTGTTTCCTTATACAGTCAGTAGTGCAGTGGTGCAGTGGAAGCATTGTTGCCTGATAGCTACAGGTTCTCTGGTTTGATTCTTGGCTGGGGTGTCTTCTGTGTAGAGTTTGCATGTCCTCTCATCTTACAAAGACATGTGTCTGGAGTGTTTCTCCCTGGGCCTTTGCTGAAAATTGGCTTTTGTTCCAAGTCAGACTTTCCTGGCTACAAATGTAAAATTAGCTTTTGTCACAAGTCAGACTTTCCTGGTTAACAAATGTAAAACTGTTTTTTGTTCCAAGTCAGACTTTCCTGGTTAACAAATGTTAAATAAATAAAAATAACAGGCATTTGAATTTCAGACTTCATATTCTTCGGAAAGTGCATGGTAGCACAAAACCTTTTATTCTAGCAATTTTCTAAGTTTATAAGATGGATATTTGAAATTTGTCCCTATTTTTGGGACTGTATTCCCCCATTATTGGCTTCATCCAGGTTTTTTGTGCTAAGCTTGAGAGCTATGGTGAGAACTGAATTCACTGAATATGTCTGGGGGCTGTATTCCCCCATTACTGGCTTTGTCCAGGTGTTTTTTTGCTAAGAGGTTGAGAGCTATGGTGAGAACTGAATTCAGTGAATATGTTTTGGGGCTGTATTCCCCATTATTGGCTTTGTTCAGGTGTTTTGTGCTAAGAGGTTGACAGCTATGGTGAGAACTGAATTCACTAAATGGTAGCCATTTAAGTTTCAGTCTTCCTCTCTGTCACAAAACAGCTGATTTGGCATAGTGATATGTTGCTCTGACTGTTTTACACTGGGTCCTGGGTTCAAGCATTGACAGTGAAATGTATGGTGGTAACAGAATTTTATTCTAGCAACTTTCCAACATTATGCAGGCTATGTTTAAAATGTGTCCCTGGTTTTTGGGCTTTTGTCCCCCCCTGAATAAATTTTGGCTTTTTCTAGATTTCTTGTGCTGCAAAGTTCAGAGATACAGCTGAGTGTCAAGTAGATTTTACAAGGAGCTGAGAGCTGCAGGGGAACAAAAGTTTAGTGCTGATTATGCTGAGTCTGCTTGCATTGTTAATAGCACAACATGTAGTGTCCTTGCTTTTGATGCAGAAGGCTGTAGGTTCTACTCCCACAGGAAATAGATGCATTGCTGATACTGTACTGTGTTGTAAAGGAGGTAGATGCTGCAGTCCGTTTTGGTGGAGATACCTAGTAACTATGAACCTGTTATCAGTTTGCCATCCATTCCCTATTGTAATATTACTAGCTTATCATTTTTTAATGCAACATATGCTATTTATTCCTCAAGGGCAACAGGCACTTTATTTGTAGATGAAACAATGAAATATAAAGTTGTTTGGTAGCAGCAACCTCTTCATTAGTTACAGATTTCTTTAATGTGGAATTATTTAGATGACTTTTACTTCTTCAGAGATTGTGCATATTTACTGATACTGGTGGATTGTAGAAGTTTGAGTAGACTTTTATGATGGAAATGTTCTGAATTGGGCAGTTTTGTCATTATTGGTGCATGCATTTTGTTTCATTGTTTACTGGAAAAATGTTCAAAACAGTAAATTTAAAATACCCTCTAACAACTGTACTGTATTGTACAAGGAATATAATTTAATACAATCAGGAAGGTGTATCAAAGAGCATGTGCATGTTATCATGTGCAAGGGGTCTATGATTTGAAAACAGCCCAAATTTAATCTTTATCTGCCACTGGCAAAATGTATTTTCTTTGAATGTGGGTTTCAATGCTGTTTCAATGAATGTGAATTTCAAGGGCAGAGAAGTTTTAATGCTAAGTCTATTTTCATTGTGAGACTGCATTGCTTTGTTTAGTAGATATCTATTAGTGCTTGTGCTGTAAAATGCAAAATAAAACTTCCAAATGAAATCCAAATCATTGTAGAAGTAAAGCAGTATGCACATTACAGCGTTTATGGTAAATTGGGTGAAATAACCAAGGAATGGGAGAATGGAATATCTGCAGGGGGGAGGCTCAATTTGACCATGCTTTGGTGAGGGGGGAAGGGCAGCATACTGAAAGACAGCCCCGGCTGAATTATACCTCTCAACTGTCCAGGTTTTTGCAGAATTAATATATTTTTGCTTCTTATTTTTGGTTTGTTCCTCATAAAATTTGTGGTTTTCTGGCAAATCATTTAGGAATGAAGTCACTAAATAATGACAGACATTGAGTTTCAGATGTTATAACCTTCAGAAAAATGCATGCTAAAGCAAGACCTATTATTCTATCAACTGTCTTAAGTTTATACAAGAGCAATTTTTAGTACAGTTTGTATGTTCCCCCAATATATTTGGCCTTGTCCAGATTTCCTGCATTAAGAGGTTGAGAGGTACTTGCAAATAAATCACTTTATAGAATTAGGAATATCCAAACCTCTCAACTGTTCCCAATTTTGGCTCAAAATGTTGCTCTCCCCCTAATAATCCCACCACAAAATGGGAGTTTTGGAAGAAAATGTGGGGGGTTTACAATTATAAATAACTGTAATGATCAGAGTTATAGATTACTTTTATTTCAGAAATACATGTAGATTAAACTGCGGTGGTGGTGCTGCGGTAGCGTTGTCGCCTCACAGTAAGACGCTGTCCGGTTCAATTCTCAGCTAGAGCATCTTCTGTGTGGAGACATGTGTGAATGGGCGTACCTACATTGAAGGTTGTATGTCAGAGCTGGCAACTCGGCACGTAGAAATCTACTGCCAATCATTAGCAGACCGAAGTTCCCCTGTGGCAACCCCTAACTGGGAAAAGCCGAAAGACGCAACAACAATGTAGATTCTCTTATTTTGTCAGCTGCTCAAGTTAACAGTACTAATATTAAAAAGGTGTCCCTTCTTTGACAGGTTTCCAGCTGTATTGTGTGGCAATTTTATATTTTTGCATCACATTTTTGGTCCGTTTTTCATAAATTGTGGTTTTCTGGCAAATTAGTGGCAAATCATTAAAGATTGAAGTTAGAAAATAATGGCAGACATTTGAGTTTCAGATTTCATATCCTTCAGAAAATTCATACTGATGCAAGACCTACTACTATTATATTATCTTTTTAAGTTTATAAGAGCAATATTTAAAAATTGTCCTTATTTTTGGGTCTGTCCCACTTCTGTGTATGGCTTTGTCCAGATTTCTTGCTCTGAGGTTGAGAGGTATGAGTGTCAGAGCCATCACCGTCAGCCAGAGACATTTTAAATTGTGACATACTTGTTGCACCCACTCCCCCATTTTGTGACTCTGGATGTGTCCAAGCAAGGCAAGGAGCAGTTATACAGTGTAAGTGTGCAGAGTATTCCCCCATCCAAAGTAGACACAAGTACGACAGTGACTTTTCATCTGTCTGATTTTGCAGAATGTTCTGTTTTCTGTCATATTTTTATACTGTTGATTTATGCTTCTTATTATTCAGAAAATGCATGCTGTTGCAGTGCCCTGTTGCTCTATGTTTAAGTAGCAGTGCTTTAATGACCATCAGGTAAGCTTATCGGAGATTGTAAGATACAAGTAAGCTTTAATAAGCATACTGCTAAAGAATTACCAACATTGAAAGGCATTTTGTTGTTGCCATGCAGAGAATATTTACATAACTAGATAACGTATAAGCCTTAGGTATTGAAATGCATACGACAGTATTTGTAATAAAGGACAGGGATTACAGTATTTTCAGAAGCTCATTACATTTGTTGGAGACTTGCAGTCATCTTTGCAGGCTTTACCCGTAAACTAAACAGAATGCCAATCTATCATGTGTGGTCCACAACTTGTTCAGTAATCCTGTAAGCAATTTATCTTGAGCTTGTTTCTTGTTTGCTGTTCATTTTTTACTTTGATCATGTCTTTCCCATGAAACAAGTAGATAGTTGTTGTCAGGCAGCAGGTCTTTTTTGGATGAGAAACATTTTTACAAGTGGGGGTATCACAAAGATTGCTACTTTCAGCATGCTACTTGGTAATTTTATAAAGCTGAATATAAATTATAATTAGAAGTGCAGTGCAAGGAGAAGTGGTTTGAGTTGAGTGCTGTGTATTTTTTATACTTGATTTTGACTGGCATTCCAGTAATGTATTTAAAAAGTAATTTATTTTTTCATGCCTTACAACCTTTGTGTTTCCATCTAGATATTAAGTAAGCTGTCATGTAGCCAATGCATTGAAATATTTTTTTCTTCTTCACTTCATTTTGTCTTGATTGGACTCTCATAATAATGGTTTGGCACCCAGGGCATTGTATTTAATTAAAGTTCCAGTTGTTGTGGTTTTGAGCATAGCTCCACCCCTTTCTAGTTGGTTACACCCCTACCCATTGACCACACCCATTCAGCTGTCTCCTGCAGCCCCCTTTAATTTGAAGTCACCAGCCGCCACTGAGCATACCACTTTCTGATAATTAGGCATTGGTTAAGACAATGAATTAGATACATACTATACAAAGAAAGGAGACAGTGGCTTGCACAGCATGACTCACTAGGATTGCATATCATTAGATGCTAGTGCCCAAAGCAGTGAATAAAGTACATTCACCATACAGATAAGTCTGACTGCATGTTAGGCTTCAGTAGAGGTGCTGATGGTGAGCTATTCACTTTATTAGGGTGCACTACTAAAATTATGCATGACAATCTGTTCTGTACTAAAATCAACCTGCCTAACCATTGTATTTTTGGGAATTCCATTACTTACAATACCTGAACCTACAACTAGACTATTGCACTACAGCACCAACAACAGTAACCTAATATCCAGCAGTTATGTCACGACTGCAGCACTGTACATTTAAGTATCACTGTTGCAAGTTTGTAATTTATATTAAGAAAAAATGCAGCAGTCACTAGGAGCATTGTAACTTGGATGCTGACAATGACAGAAAGGGAGACCTCCACTCTGTTCTGACATAATCACAACTTTGTTGCACCTTTAGTAAGCGTTACTTGCTTTCTTGTAACAGATAACTCTTTCGCTTGCAGTTACTAGTAGTATTTCTATTTGCTTTAGTTTGATTTCTGTGCTCACAGCAAGCTTTTTCACTAAATCTGACATGGAAGACTATTCCCTCCATTTTCTATTGATTGCATTTTTTGGAGGATGTTCTCTGTAAGCATCTTGAATTTCCATCAAAGCAATGCTTCTGACACGATGAGCTTTTAGGCATTTTCTGACGGCAGTAGTTAGTAACTGGAGAATTTGTATATTATATTTCTTTAACTGACTGCCTACAAAACGTACCAACAATTATTCAGATTTCACATGCTTAGCTTTAAAATAACCACAATAATGTGGTAATCTTTTGTTTTTTTTATTTCTGCATAAGGGCTGTACTGAATAAGCTAGTATTATATATAAATTTAGCACTGGTTTCTGATGTAAATATTGTACAATCTTGGCAGCTGCTCACAAAGTCGACATTTCCCTCCCTAAAAACATAAACTCTGGACAAAGGTCAGAGGGGCATAAAGTCAGCTTCACATGGACAACTGCCCAAAGTGCAATAGTTAAATCATGCATTAAATAAACATATCTGAACTTCTTTTCAATGCATTGTCATATCCACATATTCTTTTAAATGGGATGCCACATTTTGTGGAACATTTTAGGCTGCAACTTATGTTATAAAAAAACTTGAACAATTTTTCATCACAGACGATCTCTATAGTCAGCTCTTAATCTTCTTTAAAACTATAAACAAACAGTGCATCCTCACTAACCTTACTGGATAATTATGAATTCATACAGTGGTGGTTTAAATTTCTTGAAGGGAAGCAATTTCTGTCTTTCCAATGAAACACTTCTGCAGCTGTCAAAATGGAAACATAATTCCATTAAATAATTTAATTTGCTATGTTAGTGGTAATAGGGGCTAATGAAGTACTTGACAAAAAAGGGAGAATAGGGTGGGGCCAGATTCCTCAGCAGAGTTATATAAAGAAAGATGAACCTAAAACACATGTGATTAGGAACAACAGTGCAGGCCAATGAACCTGTGCAAACAGGTGACTTAAGCTTCAGGATAACGGTGAATTAGCAGGAGAATAACAAAGAAGTTGTAAAATAAGGTTTATAAAACAACAGTAGCATGGCCAGTGCTTCTGTATGGAGCAGCAACATGGGCAGTGAAGGAAGATCTGATGAAGTTTGAGGTGATGGAGTCACTTGTGACAGGTAGTATGATGCACAATGTGGTACAGATGAAAACAAAGGAAACATCAGAGTAGAATCCAAAGTAGCCCTAATTGCAGAGATGGTCAAACAGAACAGATTGCAGCAAAGCAGAAGATGTTTAGGTGAAGAAGATCTGAAAGCATCAGGAAGAAGGCAAGAGGACATGATGACATCTTGCCAAGATATGGCTGTACAGTATGAAAAAGACCTGTGACAATCAGGCATGACTGTTGAAGAAAGTATGAGAGTGGAGCTGAATTGAGAGAGGTAGCAACAGATGATGCAACATCCCGGCCCATGTTAAACAGGGAGAAAGAAGGTTGATGATTATAACAGAGAATATGACTGCACAGACTATAGCTCTAACATATTTATAGAAGCAAAACATACTGAACAACTTCCAGGAAGAAGGGCAACCATGGTATCATCCTTTACTGAAACCTTAGGAGTCCATCAAAAATCTAGCCTATTCTGCCATAGAAACCTAATCACTGTGGTATCAGGATGGTGCTAGGCTAGCAAAAGCTAATTTAAAGATGTGCTATATTTTTCTCTTGTCTTTCATATTGGTAGCACATTTATAAATCAGTATGTGTGCTTTCTTTGACAGGAAAATGTTTGAACTTTGTAACCTTTGGGAATGTAAAAAAAGATGAAAGGAAAAAATTTATGAAACTTGCATTTCAGAGACAAAACATAACTTTTCGTTTTCCTGTGTCAGGAGAACCAAGTGCAATTAAACGCAATTAAAGTGTACTTCAAAAAAGTAGCTTACTGGACTGTGAAAGGGCTTAGTCATTTATATGCAAACAGTTAAGAAATTATGGGTACTGGTAGTTAATCTGTACATTTTCTGTTAGGAAAGAAACTAACATATTGTGATATAATGTAGTTACACCTGTTTTTCTGCGGGAAAGGAAATGCAATCTAATGATACCTGGGTTCTATAGCAAGGAAGTGATGAGCTAATATATATATATATATATATATATATATATATATATATATATATATATATATATATATTTGCACACACACACACACACACACACACACACACACACACACACACACACACACACACACACACACACACACACACATATCTATATATATATATATATATAGGTTTTATATTATTTTTACGAATGACATGCTGTCAGCAGTTATGCTGCCATAGATTAGAATGTCGTTCGCAAAATGAAAAGTGAGTTGGATAGTCTAATACACTTATACAAATGTAGTAGTGCATTCGCATAAGTGTGTTTGACTATATGTATGAGATTGTGGTACAGTAGGAATAGGAAATTCATCCATATCCCCACTGCAGTGCGATCTCAGAGTTGGAATGAATTAGTAGCAGGGGGTGCAGGGGAGATTGCCCCCCTGCAAAAATGCAATATGTCGTATTGGAGTTTGATTTACATCAGCTCCTATATGGCTATCAGGTGACATTTTCGGCAACAATGTCGACTCAAATGTGTCGATCATTTGGGGTGACATTGTGTACACTCGAAATGTTTCATTCTGGTTTAACTTTTCGTTATTTTGAACGGCAAATATTTTGCCGTTTGAACTAACAATAGTAAACCTATATATATATATATATATATATATATATATATATATATATATATGTGTGTGTGTGTGTGTGTGTGTGTGTATACACACATATTTATATAACAAATGCAGCAACCAGTGTAACCACCAAGGCTGCCATAAAAAGAAAGAGAAGGAAATTGTTGAGAGAATGGAATAGAATACTGATGAAGAAAGTGACAATAATGGTTTGGTTGTAAACTTAAGTTACTTCTCCCTTTTGATGCACCATTTATCTATTCTTAATAAAGGATTATCGTTTATTCCTATGACAGGCTCTCGACTGAGTGATATCACAGTGGACATGAGACTTTTCGGTAGGAATATTATGCTAAGAAATATTTATGGCAATGAGCCACTTGACAATGTGAAACCAGCGGTTAAACCCAGCACCTTCATTCCACAAAATGCTCCGGGTATAGACACTTTCTTAAAAGTGTGTGAAGTGTAGATATCTCAGTTATTAATCAGCATGAACACTGCTCTTATAATTATTTAAGTCTTGAACAGAAACGTGCATTAGATGAATTGCAAGCTAATGACAATGTTGTGATTTTACCTGTGGACAAAGGTGATGTTATAGTTGTCCTTGATGTATCTGTATATGACATGAAAATGAACAATATGCTATCAGATGCGACAACATATAAGAGAATTAATTGATTACAAGTAAATAGAGTGATTCAATTGATTCATGATACAGTTAAAGACCTACTAATATTAAATAAAATAACTAAAGACTTATGTTATTTTTTTAATAGTGGCACATCCATTAATACCTGTTATAAAAGGGATGCCAGAAGTTCAAAAACAGTTCCTTGATTCTCCATTACGTCCTATTGTGGCCAGGGCTGGTTGGCTCACTGAGCCTATGTCTATATATGATGAACAAAAACTGAGAGAAGTTCTTGACCATGTACCTACTGTCTTAAGAGACACTAAAGACATTTTAGTATCATTATCCAACTATAAGACAACACATGAAATGACAGAGATTTCTTACATGGTCACCATGGATATACAGAGCCTTTTTACGGTCATACCAAATGATTATGGTTTGAAATCCGTTAAAGCTTGTCTTAATGAACGTACTATGTTAGACTCAGACAACATCTATGTGTTGCTGCTGCTATTATGGATGGTGCTGGTTTCCTGATGTTTAAGCAGAATATATATTGGCAACGATTAGGAGTAATGATGGGAACTTCTTGTGCCAACGCATATGCCAACTTGGTGTTGGCAAAGTGTGAGGTGGACTTTATATTTAACAACAGTCCTTTCACTGACAGCTGTTGTGGTTGCACTGGTTGCTGCATTTGTTGGATACTTTTTAATATGTTGCTTTCCTTTGATAGCTGGCTTCTTGTTCTTTGTTTGTTTTATATATATATATATATATATATATATATATATATATATATATATATATGTGTGTGTGTGTGTGTGTGTGTGTGTGTGTGTGTGTGTGTGTGTGTGTGTGTGTGTGTCTGTAGAACTATCCTGATTTCTTCTTAGTCTTAGTTTTTAGAGTTTGGTGACACATTAATGAAGTTTTGCTTTTAAATTATGCCTTGTGTTAGTTTTTCTAACTTAGAATATGACGGTCAGTATTGTTTTGATAAGAGACACTTAGGGTGTTTATTTAGTTGTAGATCAGATTTTATGTACCTAGTCTATCTATACAAAAGATTTATATGCTGTCATACTGACTTGACCTCTGCATATTTAATTTGTATCAGCAGTTTCTTTATTGCTTAAGTAATGAGGGGAATTTAATAAAGTCTACATGTTTTTTTCCATGTAGGCATCGTGCTGCCCTGCTTACACAGGTGCGAAGATATTTAAATTCAGCAAGCACACACACACGGCAAAACGCAAACTTCCGTGGCATGCAAATCACCTCATAAGCAAGTGAATCTCATGGAAATGAGGCAGGTAGAGTGATCCAGCAAGCAGATAGGCATCTGTGTAGACCCAGTGTCAGTGTCTGTACTGTACATATTAAAATTCTGTGTACAGGAGTGTACACCAAAAAACGGGGTTGTAAAAATGGACATATATGGACAGAAATGTCATACCACATACACATGTGAACAAAACTATTATCCTGTATGTTGGAAAAATTAAAGGAAATAACTTAAATATAGGTTTTTAATAATGTGGACATATTTGTGAGATGCAGCGCAGTGCAGAAACATGCTTTATAGAAAAATAAAAAAGTTGGAAAAAAATGAATATCATGTGACAGAAATGTATTACAGGACTGTGCTTGGAGTCCCTACAATGGTGCATAAGTGCTGTTGCTAATGTGGTTGGGCTATGAAGTGTGTAGTTTCCAGGCTGTAAGCATGGATACCTATGCAAATGAGGTGGAGTTAGTGAATAGCAGAAAGGAGTAATTATGACTGTATATTCCCTTTGTTGTGTCTTAGACCCATGTTGCTGTTTGCACAGGATTTAACTGACACGGGGAGGGGGGGGTCTACTGACTTCTAAGCTAATTTCAGCTTAGGTGTGTGAGCTTGTGCGGCATGCCGCTTGGCTGAGTGTGACCCTTCACGGGGTGTGTCCCTTCACTTCTAAGCTTTGTTTACCTTCTGTGCACGTGTTTGCATGATGTGCCACCATGCTGAGTGTGTCTGAAAAAAAATAATTTAATTAGTTTTGACCCTTGCTTAAGCTAAAATAGGGCCATGAAATGATGTTAATTATATTGCAGGCAGGTAGAATGCATCATAATTAGCAAATCACACATTCTGCACCTACAGCAGAGCTCTATAAGGTTTGCATACACCATACATTCTGATTTTTCTCCAATACTTTGGAGCATTAGAGTACAGACTTGGGAATTTTATCTGAGAGAATGCTAGGGGCTGCTGCAGGTCTGCTGCACCTGTATGTGCTGGATGCTGAAGTCAATGCTGCTGCTGACAATAGGCCTAGGCAGAGAAGGAGAAGAGTGTTCAGGCCCAGGGTAACCTTCCAGAAGCTGCATGAGCTGGAGACTGTAGATAGCTACAGGGTGGACAGGGACATACTACAAGAACTCACTGAGCTCTGCCACCCTCAACTCAGACTCAGAACCAACAGAGGGGGAATCCCATCCCAGTGGAAACAAATGAATGTGTAACCCTTAGGATACTGGCTACAGGTACTTTCCAGAGACCAACTGGGGACATGATGGGGGTCTGACAGGCATCAGCATCCAGGGTAATCCACCAGTTCCTGGATGCCATGCTACCACATGTCAGTGAGCACATTTCTTTTACCCTCACTGCTGAGGTGAAGGGTCAGCAATATGAAACACTTCTACCATGTAGCACACTACCCTGAAGTACTGGGTGCCTTAGATTGCACTCATGTACACATCAAGGCACCACCTGGTGAGGAGGGTAGAATCTACATCAACCACAAGGGGTACCATACCATCAACTGCCAGGTTGTGTGCAATACCCAGGAGATTATCATGAATGTGTGTGCTGGCAGCCCTGACAGTTATCATGACTTTTATATCTGGCATGCATTACAGCTGTACCAGATGTTTGCTACGGGGGACATCCCACACGGCCATTTACTGGGGGATGCTGGCTATGCCCTGGAACCATGGATGATGACACCCATCAGAAATGCACACTCACCCAAGGAAGAATGCCATAAAGAGGCACACGCACAAACTAGGAACATCATAGAGCATGTGTTTGGGCTTCTGAAGTCACAGTTCTGGTGCCTCAGTATATCTGGTGGAGCCCTGCAGTGCACATATGTTCATAGTATGTACTATGATACATAATATGATCCTGTGGAAACAGCTGCAGCAGGATCAACAAAGGGAAGGGATACACAGCCCCCCACCAGTGCCTAGGTCACCACAGCCACAGTCACAGGAGGACTCAGAGGAGGAAGAACCCCTGATGATGTCTTTGTAGGCAGATGTAGGCATACCTAGTATGCCCTGGCTTTGGCCAAGAGACAATGCATAGCACATTCACTGACAACCTAAGACCCTAGGGACTGATGCCTTGCTCCTACTCACATACATATATTAAAAGTGATGCCAGGCAACCCACACAACCTGTACCTATCCATGTACTGGCTGTGTACTGCTTGCATCAGACAGAGTCATCCCTGAACTGCAGTTCTGTCAACTGCTGCATTTGCAAGGCAAGTCTCTAACCTACACACTACTTGTAAGGATTGCTATAATATGGTTATTGTATGTATGGATCTGCTGCATTTATGCAAGGAAATATAGTGGGCTATTTGGACACAAGTAACATCCACATTGGACTATACTTACCTTTTCCACTAGTATATGTTCCTTAATATTCACTAGGCCTCATGGTTGGAATATGCATTACATCAGGCGAGGGAGATGTGAAACAGTGGGGTCACATGATATATGGACTACTGCATATCCCAGCAGAACATGTGCTGTTGTTTCCCCACACCCAACATAGCAGTTTTCCCATATAACCACTTTAACAGTAGGTCATCAATGGTATATCAGCAGTCCAGGCAATCTCAGGGCAGTAACATAGAAATTGATCACGCGTTGTATGTCTCACTTAATGCAGGAATAACAAAGTACAGATGCATGCTGTTGATTGTGTGATGAATGAGTACTCTCTGGCTGGCAGCTTGGGTGGCTCAGTGGACTAGAGATGTTAGCATGAGTGATGCTGTTGATGGTTCAAATCTGGAAGTATCTACATCTTTTGCATGTCAGGTATTATTATGTTGGTGTTTTCACAGACTGTCAGTCTGTGTGTGGTGTACCATTATGAACCTCTGTCACATATTAGCTACATCAGACTGCTGGAGAATGCCATGGACATTTTGAGTGAAGTGCAGTACTGCAGAAACAGGGACAGATGTCAATGTCTGTAACACATAAAATCCTAGATTGGAGTGCAGGTAGGTGTGACCTGGAGTCAGCTTATAAGTACTGATAGTCCCTCAAGGCATGCCAACACACTTAGTTAAACTGAGCACAATCCTATTGCCCCATGATCAAAATGACCTGTTATGTATAGATATGGCTATAAATACATACATATATGTATACAAATCCGTCTGTCACTATCTCTCTCTCACATACATAGTATATCTATTTCTATGTATTTTCAAATAGATAGATACCTATATATATATATATATATATATATATATATATATATATATATATGGGTCTACTTTTCTTTATCAAAATTACATAATCTCGAAAAAGGAAAGTACAACCCCATTTCTGTAAAAGTGCACTTCAACAAAAGTGCACTTTTGTGAAAGCCTATTCACCGAATCTGCAAAATAAAAAAATAAAGCCCCTCTGCACCCCCCACATGCCTGCTACTTAAATATACTAACTCCGAGATCGTACTATAGTGGGGAAAAGGCTTGCCCCTTGCATAAACTGTGTTTAAAATCTTTTTTATTTTTTTTATTTTGCCGATTCAGTGAATCGGCTTTTGCAAAATTGCGCTTTCGTTGAAGTGCATTTTCGTGGAAGTGGGCTCGATCTTCTGTTTGTCGATAAACTGTGTTTTTGGCAAACAAAAGTAAACCCAACTTCAACGTAATATCAGCAAAGATGAACAAGTCCTGTATGCATGCACGGGCATCCACATCTTCACTACAAGGTGTGCCTACAAACACTGTATATCAAGCTGTCATCCCCAAGGGTGTGGCAGCATGACCCTAACTTTGCAGGACCAGCTGCTGAGATGTTGGGAGTGTCCCCACCCCTCTACTCCTATGACACACAAACACAACATGTGACAGATGTGACTGTATTTCAAACCTTGCTGTCATGGTGTCTCCAACAGCAGTCATTACATATGGCAATGAACATTATGCCAACATACGCAGCTCACATCCTGCACCACATACACCCACATCACACACACCTGCAGGTGTGCGGCTCCTTATCAGACACATTGCCAAACTGACACCTCAGAAAATCCTGCCTCTGAAGCGAACAGTACACATAATACTGCATACGCCACTCTCTCGCCAGTCAAATACCAAAGGCAAAACACAAAATCACACCTCTTAGAGGTGATTACATTGTGAGACACATTGATGTTTGTGTCAAGTGGCTACATATGGAAAAGATCACAGATAGCTGTCTGTGGGTTGACATAATAGGCCTTACCACATATTGCCACAAATCAAGGAACAGGATTAACACATGTCTTACCTGTTCTACACACCTACGCAATCACTGTGGTATAAATAGTACATGCTGGAGAGACAGGTATGTAACACAGACAGGACACCATTATGTAACAGCCCCCATGCATGTGAAGCACACGTCTGCTGTGACACACATCATGTTCAGGTTACACAATGGGATGCAGAGCAAGACAATCATAGCTGTTGTCTGACAAATGTCTGTACTGGACACAGGAAATTTGTAGATGGGTCATCTCCAGCACCACAGCTTGTAGAAGTGTTAGCTCCCAAAAACCTGGTGACACTTATCCAGGGTATCAGACCTTTTCACAGATTAGGGATGCACGAGTACGCTGAATGATTCCATTGTCCTTGTTAGCCTGTTATACACATATGGACCTATGCAGCCATACACCTATAGTGCTGTACCTTGCTGAAGACATATTTCTTCTCTGATGTCATTCTATCCTGTGCTGTGACATCTCTAGCTTTATTGCCACTGTGTATCCATAGGTGTCCCAACAGAATCCTGAAACAGAAACATAAATGGGTCCATGACACACCTTTCATTGTGTAAGTATACAGCCATTACAACATCATACAACATAAGGTACACAAAATTCTGTGGCTTACTCATTACAAATTTCAGCATATAGTATCTGTCAGTAACCAGTACGATTGGCATGGCAAAACAACACTGCATTACACAAGTACATATTAATTTATATAGTCACCATGTGCATCAGACACATAGCTTCATTTCCCTGCATCAGTGATGAGGATAACAGGGATGGGGCACAGGTATAATCACTTGCACAGGGTGTTGTGTGGGGGTGCAGGAGGCCTAGGCTGACCCAAAAGTTTGATAGCATGTGTGTGAGTCTGGAAGGGAAGCAGGCAAGATAGACCACAGAAATGTGACATGTGTGTTTGTAGGTGACCTGCATTTGACAGTGGTGGTGAGTGTGTGTGTGTGAAGATTGGGGAAGATGGGTGAAGGCTGCCAGCCTAGCCAGATAGAATTCTGGCATTTGTAAATATAAATGTAAAATACAGGCTTGTGTCTTAAATGTAAAGAAATGCTGTTTCAACAATGTGGCAACATTGCCATCTGCTGTAAGGAAAACTAAATCAAGCATTTCAAATCTTTCCTTTGAAATTAAAATTATTTCATCACTGCCTTTGATGTTTTACAAGTCGGCTCCAGGCCGGCTAGAGGAAGGTTTCCTGCATATAGTTTTAAGGCTAGAGTTAATGACCAGAATTTACATGTGGAATGCCCTTTATTGCTCTAAGTGTAAAAGAATGTAAATGTAGTTAATGTGTAGCCTGGGGACTCCAGGAAGGGTGAAAAAGATGATGTAATGTTTATCAGAACTGGAGTCTCAGTTTAAACAGTGAGAACCAGAGAGTGTTAAGCATTTTTGTCTTGACATCCATCTCATCAGCACTCTGCCTGTTGTCTTAAGTAAGTAAGTAAATAGCTAGGACTATAAAGATTAGACTAAGTGTTTTTCTGTTATGTCAGAACTGTATTACTGAATTATTTTGTTTCTGTGTGATCTCTGAAGTCTTGAATAGCACTGTAGTGTAGTAGTATTGTCTTGTGTTTTAATTATTTATTACATATTTAGAAACCTTTTACCTGTGGCTGGTTTGTGTAGAGACAAGTTAAGCTCTAGAGTACATTGCATATTTATACAGTTTATTGTACAAGGCCACTCTAATAAGCCTTGACTGATTAGTCACACTTACCAATTGGATAACAATATTGCACAGTAATAACTGGACACCCTTTTAAGGGCTTTTCAGTAGCTGATAATTATTAGCTGGTGGTGGCAGTAATTACTACCGTATAGTCTGGATAAAGGGACACAGCTGGATAATCTGTGTCAGCCATTCCCAGGAGTGTCTGTGAAGTTGTATAAATACTTATCTCAAAGTGTGTGTGGGTGTCAGCTACTTGGGCAGGGACATGAAGCACTGGTTAGACAGAGAGGGTACTGGAGGTTAGCTTGCCAACTAGGCTGAGATCTGGACCCTATAGCTGTGCCAGTGGGGAGTCTTATTGGGGACCTGGGGAGCAAGGGAATAACCAACCCCAGACTGACTATGATCTCTGTGTGCACTGCACTTAAGGGAAATTGTACTTTACTTTGTGTACTTGTTATCCTTTCCTCTTATATGAGATGCCGTCTCTAGTGTTAGTAGTGAGGACTGAGGCTCCTTGATTGCTTGGCCAGGGCACGGATGTCATAGTGTGCATGTACACAATTAAGCTCAGTGCTAGCCCTACATCTATGTATGTTGGCAGCTTTGAACTGTGCATGGCAGAGTTGACATTTCAACATCTCCAGCCTCAAACATGGGAACTGGCTCTTCCAGGAGTTGCACTAGCACCTCCATGCCCAAAGTCAGAAGCAGTGCTAGTACCTGAGAGTGACTGCTGTCTGCTGGGATCACGTCCTCCATGGGAATGCCCAGGACAATGAACTCATGACCTGCCATGTGTTGGTGTGGACAGCACACTAGCCTCTGTAGCTCTGGATGTACTGCCACTATGGGTGCTTGATTGTACATGGCCACGTGGACTCTCAGCAGAAGGGGTTGCTGCCCTACATTGACAAGGTCGACGCTCAACTCCAACCACATGTTCCAGCACAGACACGGCGCATTCCATCACAGACACTGTCTCAGCCCACCTTCTTTCCACTGCATCAGTGAGCTGATCCAGGGTGTCACCAATGTGGTGGAGGCAGTCACAGATGTCAGACTGTGCTGCATCCATAACCCTAAGCATATATCTGGAGTTCCTTTCAGAATGTGCCTGTGCCTCCATGATGGCCCAAATCATACATTGAGTGACCAGTGATGTGACACCTGCAACAGGTGATGGAAGGACAGCAGGCCCTCTACAAGCACCCCTATCAATCTGCCTGTGTGGAACCTTGCCAGCTTTCTGGCCAGTGTCTACACTCACTGGAGCCATAGTTGCCACACATTCCTGTTCAATGTCCCCACCCTCTGATTGTCCAATATCTGTGGCCTCCAGGGACTGCATATGTGTAGGCATACTGACTGTGTGTGGTGACAATGAGGGCAGAAGAGTGATGTCAACCTCTTGAACAAATTCACCCCCTGAAACCTCCACCTGTGCTTCACTGTGGTCACCATTATCATGAGAGTCTGACTCATGGAGTACTGACCTCACATCTGACATCAGGTTGTGTAGGGGACAGAGGCCAATGCCCCTGGTCACCTGTGATAAGAAAGAAAAACACAGTACATTAATACCTGCACTATTATGCTCTGCAGTACTATGTTGCAGTATATGTACAGCTCTATACACTGTTGGCACTATTACAAATCTGTTGAAACCCCAACCTCATATAGCAGGACAAGAGGACATTACCTTTCTCTCAAACAGATGTAGCTACTTGTGAATAAAAGCTCTTTACACAGCAATCTCATCAACAACAATGAGATACACTGTTTACATTTGTGAAGACTCTGCACAGTTGACACATATGGCAATCTGCAATGTCCTGACAATACTGTCACATCTATCAGTGTGATCACACCTACAAGGCATACGTATGACTTACAGTTAGAAAATATATCTGCAGTTGCCAATCATGCCGACAGTACACCAATCCAGGCAGCAGGCCTGGGATGACACTTTAGGGATTACATTGCTATAAACCTACATGTATAACAAAATAGTCTCATGTTTACCAGGAGCAGGACCATGGGCTTGTTGCATACCTGACAGACCTGTGAAAAGTTGAGGGAGAGGTAATGTCAGTACCACCGCATGTTGCAAAATAACAAGGTAATACATCCATATGTCTCACATTTACAGTAGCTACTGTTTTAATTGTTATATCGGTCAGCATCTGAGCGTGAGAGTCAAACTGCATTTAAACCCTTCCCCCCAACGAACACAGAACTGGCACCCACATAAGAGTATGTACACCCTGACATACTGAATGCTACAGTATTGCAGTGGTGATCAAACTAAGCCTATCTGCATGCTCCTCTGCCGTGGAAACTGTGGCACCCACATTCATAATGTTTGGTGTGATGGATACCTGGGAGCTGTCATGTGTGCCTAGGTTCACCTGGAATTCCTCAGTGGCTGAGAGTGGTTGTTCCACTGCAGGCCCTCTATCGGTGATACTACGATTCCTGGCTACAGCTGCTGCTCTTTGGTGTGCAGTATTGATCATGTCCATTGTGCGGTGTCAAATCTGTTCATATGTCCTGCTCTGATGACCTTTGGAATTCATGTTATGGACAAGGTCAGCCCACAATGCTGCCCACTGTTCCCTGTTTTGCCTCCCCTGGACAGTAGGAGTTCAAGTATAATATCATTCTCCGCATCCATGAAAGGTGCACGGCATCTTGGTACATGTTTCCTGAAAGACCACAGAATGGGAACACATGTCAGGATCACATACGTAGAAATACACTATGTAGAGATACAGCAAGAAAAGAATGGCTGGCTGTATCCACAGCTTGATTACACGTCATATTCCGCAGTGTGCAAACATCCTAAGCATGTGGATACAACTAAGACACTAGTGATAATCAGCTATTTCTGTGTGTGCCATGACAGATATTGCTGTATGATCATACACCCAATACTGGACTGTATTGTAGTGTGTCCCCTAGGGGCAATCCCCCTGATAATATGTGAAAACAACAGTGCCAAACAAATAGCAGTGTGCTATTACAACCACTATACAGGGACAGTCATACAAGAACAGTGTGCCACATTAACAAAAAACATTCCACCCTTGATGTATTGTATGTCCTCTCTAGGTGTAACAAATCTGGAGATCAATGACATGTCATTATCACAGTTCTAAGAAGGGCTTAATGCTGTAATCCCTATTCCCCACAAGTATATTCACACATCTGCATCCAGTTGTAAACAGAAAGGTCACATATCTGCTGGAATGCAAAACTCCTCTGTTGATATGTGGTGATATTTAAGTTTTTGTAAATGCATGTTCTGTGTGCAGAAAGTCTCATACAGAATGGTTCTCTATAGCCAGCAAGTTTGCCTTTTAACATGCTTCTCATTACCAGGTGATTGCCTCTTAACCAATTTGTGGTGCTGAAATGCTAATTGCAGCCTGCACAGCTGATTTGCATTATCATCAACCAATGACATGTAACCACTGTATAAGATATAAGGCCTTCATGTAGATTAGAAGCCCCTTCTGATATGTTGTGCTGGACATTACTGAGGTGAGGAGACTACGTTATTGCAGAGGGTAGGTCTGTAGCAGCTACTTTTACACAGAGTTATGTGTGGTACAGGCTGCAGCTGTTGCTGCATGTAATAGGCATAGGCAGAGCATGTGAACATTTTGGAGGACAACAAGCTGTAGGAGTAATTGTGGGGGTTGTGTCAGCCTTGTAGAGGCAGAGCCAGAGTGAAGGTACCCATTCCACTCCAATTGAAGCATGTGTTTAAGGTAAGTATGTTAGGCAATGATATCATTAACAGAGTACTAGGCAACATGTTTGTTGTGTCTTTGAGCAACATAGGGGATACATATAACATCATGTTCACCATTTGGATGGCTGCCAGGCCACGTGTTACAGTCTGGTACTCATTTGGAACAGGTATGCTGGCAGTCCTTGTTACATGCAGGGACTTCATATGTGTATGTCAGTTGTACAGCTGTGCTAATCTGCACAGACTGAGCTACTGACTCACTGGTACAGCAGGTGTATTTGCAAGATACAAGTAAACACATACAGGCTGCGCCATACATTTTTTACAGCCATCATTATGCACATGGCTTCAAATGGATGTAGTTCTGCACCAGGGTCCCAGTTGAACATGTATTGTGCCAGTAATGTCTTAGCAGTTGTATTTGTAAATGTTGCTGATAAAAGGGGATATTTACCTGCTATTAGAGACCTGACATCCATTATTCTGTGTTTGGCTTTCTAATGGTGTACTCTTGCACCACACTCCAAGGTACACTACCAATTTTTCCATTACACTTTAAGCAAGTTTGTGTGGCGCTGCATGATGCATAGCTCCAGTTAAACATACTTAATGAGTGCAACTTGCAATTACTATGTTTTGCTTTAACGACCTATTTTAATTAACAGCTGTGTGGCTTGGCAGGTTAATGCAGTAATCTACAGGTGCAATACTCTTGGGTTCGAAATACAGGACAGATGTTTATTTTGTATGTGTTTATTATCATTTAAAATATATATCAATATAGCTCCATTTAGATGAGCTAAGCGAAGCTGCGTGACACAGCATGTTGGGCAGCATCATGCTAAAACTATATAAAGACAAGAAAAATAAGAAGATAGGATTGTGGTGAAATGGGGTGCAAGCAGGGTGAAAACATAATGAAAGGCAGGTAGGTATGTGCAGGTACACAACTACAATGAACAGTTTCACATAATGTGGACTTACATAACTACCAAGGTGTTCTGTAAATGGATTTGAAAATGTATTGCATTCCAGGTAATCATTTATGTGGTAATCATGTGACAGACAGATTAGGCAGTTGTAATTACATTATGAAAACTTGTGACAGTTGAGAGGTATGTTTGTGTACATTATGTAAACTAGACAGACATCATGCCTTAGTTGGCAGGCATTGGGCGTAGAACCTAAAAGCTGTGACTGCAGGGGACATCTGCAAATAATGTAACAATTGACTGCAGCAACTTAGAACAGACATGCAATGAATACAGCCCTACTGCAAATATTAAGACAGATTTATTTAGGCAAACACAATGCTTCTTAACACTTTATTGGTACTGGTGTTTATTATACATGTAGTCTACACACAAAATCTGTCCATAAAGTGGGCTACCTCACACATACCTCTCAACTGTACAGATTTTCACAGAATGTCCAGATTATTGCCTCATATTTTTGGTCCATTTTTTTCATAAAATTGTGTTTATCTGGCAAATTAGTGGCAAATCATTAAAGATTGAAGTTAGAAAATAAAGACAAACATTTGAGTTTCAGACTTTATGCCCTTCAGAAAATTCATGCTAATACAAAACCTGTTATTCTATAAAATTTAAGTTTGTAAGAGTAATATTTAAAAACTGCCCATATTTTTGGCCCATTGTCCTACTTTTATTTATGGCTTTGTCCAGATTTCTTCTAGGAGGTTGAGAGGTATGCTTACCCATATACCTTTTGTTTCAGGAGTGGGAGGAAAAGAGAGCATTATGTAACTGACACTTGCATGGAGACAGCCTTGAACCACACTATGAGTTGATCAATATATTTTTCAGGCCATTACTTTTGCATTCTACAGCTATTACAGTTTTACACTTGACTGCAGCAACCTTACTGTACACATAGAGCTCTAGTGCAATTATGTTATGACACCACAATCCTGCTGTACACCTTTTTGCTTACTATTATTGGTATTGTTTACTGCTTATTGCAATACAAATGTTATTGTTCATTTATTGCACTACACTTCTAATTGCCCATTTATTGCACTACATTTTATATTGTTTATTCCTTATTGCAGTACAGTTTTTTATTCTTTATTGTTCATTGCATTACAGTTAACATAATATATCTGTATTTACCACACTCATAGTGCAACCTGGCTAAGTACCCAGCACGGGGCTGCACGTTTTGAGCTCTCTCAGCTGCAGCTGTTGGGGAGAAGCACATCATTATGCATACCAGTTTTGCACAGATTCATCTTGCATTTTAGTAAAATACTGGAAGAAATACTTACATATTTCTGGGGCATGCTCAGCCCTTGACTCTTGGGCCCAGGTGTCCAAAATTCCAGTCTTTTTATGCTTCAGGTCATCATAGTGGTGATGACTCTGCTCACCAGTGCTGGGGATACCAGTAGCGGCAATGGTAAGGTTCCTGGCCAACTTTTCTCAGGCCTCAGCCTTACATTCTGAGCCATGGTAATCACCATGCAGCAGCCTAGGTTCATAACTGTGTATCAGAAGCCCAACAAAAATCCTGGACTCCTGCACATCCCATCTCTGCACCCGAAAGCATGCACTCTCTCCAACACCGCCTGGCAGACTGTCTGATAGACTCCAATGAATGCTGCAGAATTCCCACCTATTGCCCTTAATATAGGCTGTTTTCCCACCATTACATGTCATTCAGCCACATTCAAAAAAGCACTGTGACTCTTAGCATCATGCAAACCAGTGAAGTGGAGCTCAGCATCATGAAAAACTTGCACAGCCGAGGTTTTAGCAAAGCTTAGCAACGCACAAACAGTAGTAGCCATTAATCACATTTAAGCATTGCTGAGCACTGCACAGCTCTTCCAGATGTAAAAGTTATGTTTTTAAATTAAACAAACATTTAGATTACATTAAACAAATGGTATGTTTGCTAAGGACTCGAGCCCAGGACCTACAAAGCTTTAGGCTGTCACAATACCCATTTAGTTACTTGGATAGTATACAAACTAGCGTACCTTTACATATGCAACTAAGCTACCATGGTGTGCTGCACAAATGGGCTTAAATGGGCTTAAACAAAAGCAGAAATAAATAATTAATTACAGCCAAATTCTATTTTTAGATGTCTGGTAGGTATCTGCTATTCATGTGTAAACACATCTTGGCATTGCTGCGCTCTGCAAACAGACATAAAAAAAAAAAAAAAAAAAAAAACCCATAATGACAGATATAATTAATTACATCTGGTTTCTATTTTTAGATGTCTGGCAGGTGTCAACTGTCAGCGTCTAAGCATGGCTTTGCATTGCTGCTCTCCATGCCACACAAATGAACATTAAATAAAAAAAATAATAATTCAAGAAAAATTTGACATTTAAAACACAAATTATTAATTCACAGCACATTTCAACAGCAGCAGGGAACATTACAGGGAGCTTTACCATGTACATAACATCTGACCAGCCTCAACACTTCTGCTTACATGGATTTAACATTGCTGTTACTATGCTGTCCCTCGACAGCATGCCATGATTAATATACATGGCATGCTACCGAGGGGGAACTGTGGCTGTATACATGGGTACATTCCATGTAGGCTCTATACGGAGCCTACATGGATTTTATTGAATTATGGGGAATGTTTTATTTATTTGCTTTTAATATCTTATGGTTGGTATTTATTAGTATTGTTATTACCTGAGGAAAGGGTTATTACAATTTAGCATTATAAGTTTGCAAGCTACGGCATACAATTTTAAAGTTATTAGATTTTTGGTCAAGACATTAGTCAAATATTACTGTTTAAGCTTTATATTTGGTTAACTCAAGAGTTTCAGGGAATTGATGATCTCTGACCATATCTAGAGTGGAGGTACCAATGCCATGCAATGAAGAAAGCTATAGAAAATTGGAGAATTCTTCAAGCCTTTCCTGGGAAGTGTGTGCACACACACGTATATGTATATGTGTGTGTGTGTATGTGACAATAATAATTTATTTGAAAAGTATTTGCTGTGGATAAGGAACACTGGAAGAGACTGTGGTTCACAGAGATAATAGTAAGAGAGGGACCTGGGTCACTATGCCAAAGACTGAGCCTTGTAAGTGATAAGTGTATAGTTCTAATCTGTATGTGGATGTTCTTGGTGCCAGGTTGCATTTGTTGAATTAGCTATTGAGCCAGCTTTGTGTACACTTTTCCTTTTTACTGTAATCTGTTAGAGAACAATGATTTGATTCGAGAGACCATCTGTCTGGTGGTCAGTAGACCCATTTCAGACAAGGAGCAGATCCTTGGCCATAGCTCATGTCACTCACATGCCCACATGCTTTTTTTCCCATTAGCCGTGCCAAGGATCAAATGGTGGAAGTTGAAAAAGGATGATTGTGAGGTGGAGTTCAGGGAAGAGTTAAAACAGGCACTGGGGGGCAGTGAAGAGTTACCAAATATCTGGGTAACTACAGCAGAGATGATAAGGGAGACAGCTAGAAAGATGTTTGGTGTGATATCTGGACAGAAGAAGGAGGACAAGGAGATCTGATGGTGGAATGAGGAAGCATAAGAGAGTATACAGAGGAAGAGGCTGGCGAAGAAGAAGTGGGATTGTCAGAGAGGTGAAGAAAGTAGACAGGAGTATAAGGAGATGAGGAGCATGGCAAAAGAGAGAGGTGGTGAAGGCTAAGGATAAGGCATATGGAAAGTTGTATGAAAGGCTGGACACTAAAGAGGGAGGAAAGGACCTGGCTAGACAGAGGTACTGAGCTGGGGAAAGATGTGCAGCAGGTAAGAGTGATAAAGGATAGTGAGGGAAACATACTCCCAAGTGAGGAGAGTGTGTTGAGCAGATGTAAAGAGTACTTTGAGGGGCTGATGAATGAAGAGAATGAGAGAGAGAGAAGGTTGGATGATGCGGGGATAGTTAGTCAGGAAGTGAAACAGATTAGCAAGGAGGAAGTACATACAGCTATGAAGAGGATGAAGAATGGAAAGGCTGCTGGTCCAGATGACATACCAGTGGAAGCATGGAGGTGCTTAGGAGAAATGGCAGTGGAGTTTTTAACCAGATTGTTTAATGAAATCTTGAAAAGTCAGAGGATGCCTGAGGAGTGGATAAAAAGTGTTTTGGTACCTATTTTTAAGAATAAGGGTGACGTACAGAGCTGTAGTAACTACTGAGGGATAAAACTGATCAGTCACAGGTTGAAGTTATGGGAAAGAGTAGTGGAAGATAGGTTAAGAAGGGACATGATGATTAGTGATCAGCAGTGTGGTTTCATGCTGAGGAAAGAGCACTACAGATGTGATGTTTGCTCTGAGAGTGTTGATGGAGAAATATAGAGACAGTCAGAAGGACTTGCATTGTGTCTTTGTGGACTTGGAGAAAGCATATGATAGGGTGCCTAGAGAGGAGTTGTGGTATTGTATGAGGAAGTCAGGAGTGGCAGAGAAGTATGTAAGAGTGGTACAGGATATGTACGAGGGTAGTGTGACAGTGGTGAAGTCTGCAGTGGGAGCAACAGATGTGTTTAAGGTGGAGGTGGGATTACATCAAGGATCAGCTCTGAGCCCTTTCTTATTTGCAATGGTGATGGACAGGTTGACAGATGAGATCAGACAGGAGGCCCCATGGTCTAGGATGTTTGCAGATGACATTGTGATCTGTAGTGAGAGTGAGGACCAGGTTGAGGAGACCCTGGAGAGGTGGAGATATGCTCTAGAGAGGAGAGGAATGAAGGTCAACAGGACTAAGACAGAATATGTCTGTGTGAATGAGAGGGAGGATAGAGGAATGGTGAGGATGCAGGGAGTAGAGTTGGTGAAGGTGGATGAGTTTAAGTACTTGGGATTAACAGTTCAGAGTAAGGATGAGTGTGGAAGAAAGTTGAAGAAGAGAGTACAGGCAGGATGGAATGGGTGGAGAAGAATGTCAGGAGTGATTTGTGACAGATGGGTACCAGTAAGAGTGAAAGGGAAGGTCTGCAAGAGGGTAGTGAGACCAGCTATGTTATATGGAGTGAAAATGGTGGCATTGACAAAAAGGCAAGAATTAGAGCTGAAAGTGGCAGAGTTAAAGATGTTAAGATTTGCACTGGGTGTGACAAGGATGGACAGGATTAGGAATCAGTATATTAAAGGGTCAGCTTAGGTTGAACTGTTTGGAGACATAGTCAGAATGGTGAGATTGCGTTGGTTTGGACATTTGCTGAGGAAGGATGCTGGGTATATTCGGAAAAGGATGCTAAGGATGGAGCTGCCAGGTAAGAGAAAAAGAGGAGGGCCTAAGATAAAGTTTATGGATGTGGTGAGGGAGGACATTCAGATGGTTGGTGTGACAGAGCAATATGCAGAGGACAGGAAAAATGGAAACAGATGATCTGCTGTGGTGACCCCTAATGGGAACAGCTGAAAGAGAAGAAGAAGAGGAGAAGTGCTAAGATTAAAACCTCTGTATGTGCCTCTCTTCCATCATGCATTGGTGGCAGTGACATGCTGTCCTGTGACACTCACTTAAACACAGTTAAAAACACAATAAAGTCAGGGCAATATCAACAGAACTGAGTGATAGTATTCCCCTTGTTTAGAGATAATTCTGATAGGTATCCCATGAAACCTTATAGATGCAAACCCCAATGCAGGGCAACACTCCAGATAAACAATAAAGACAGCTACCACAGCAACCACTGCCAAAAACATTCAGGACCAGCCAAAACCATAGAAAATGTTGTTTATTTTCCACATTTTCACCCGCCTCACAAGGCAAGGCATCCTCAGAGTCGGTACAAAAGACACACACAGTTGGTAATACAAAATTTTAATTTATTTAATTTGACAACATTTAAACAAAACAAGATAACAACCACCCCCCCAAATAAAAAATTCACTTCATATACATCCAACACCACTTAAAATGCATATAAAATTCATTGTGTTACACACACAGCACACACATATATATATTTATTTAAAAAAAAGTGTAACATAGTATATATATAATATTTATATACACCACATACAAAAGTTTTGCAAATGAAAATATAAACATAAATATATAATTTAATAAACTAAATGCAACTGGATTGTGCTTTTAAGACTGGTTTGATGAAATAAAAATCATTGATGCCAGGGAACCTCATGGCATCGAGCCTCTCCACCCATTCAACATCTAGCAGCATAGCCACTTTATTGCCAGTATCACTCCCTGATCTTCATAAATCCTGTGTCTATGAAAAAAATATGAATTTTTAAAATCATTACATTGGCAACTATGCAAGTATAATGCATTATGTTGATCTTTTTTCTTTTCACTATTCATGTTCATGCTAAATCTACTTCGTAGCACCTCAAGTCACACGTACGAACCAGTAATACACGGCAACAATTCTTACATTTTGTAAATTGTGTACTAAAACCACACGCAAGACAATACAATGTAATACAACCTCAAGTAACACAACCTTGCACACCTTCAAGCAATGAATCTACAACACACCTATAGAGACAATTAAGATTTCCTAACTCTCTAACTCTAGGCACCTTCAAGGATCCTCTCTTACAACCTTTCACCTTTACACAACACACTAGGTGCCCCTCTAAAATATCCTTAGTTGCATTACCCAGGTAATGATTCCTGTAGCTATTTCTTCTCAGCTTTCTTCTCATTGAACAAAAAAAAGGAAAGGACCTTCAAAAAAACTAACTTGTTTGAGCCATGCTCCTGCCCTCCATCCTCAATGGTTCCCAGTGTTTTTAGAATGATAGAATATTTAGAGAACCTTTCCTCCTACCCTCTCACCTTAGTAATAGTTTAAGTGGATATCTCCTCCTCTCTACACTCCTCCTATTTATTATATTTTTTGTTTAAATAAATCTTCATCGCTATCAAATCTGAGATGCTTATCTCATTTGACCCTTAGCCCTCTTTCTTCTCTTGATGGGTAGGTGGCAACTGCGAAAATGTAAGAGAGAATTGAATAACTATCCTTCCCTACCAGAATACTCTACAAACCGGTCCCTATCTTAATGATAGTTAAAATAAAAAAATCACTCTCTGTCTGTACCATACATGGGGTAAATCTCAAAAGCTAGGTACAATCAAGTATTTGAACAAATTCAACCGCACAATCATCTCATCTCCATCCCATAGAATAAGCAAATGCCCAAGAACCTATGTAAAGCACAATGTTTGCAAAAAAAATTGATGGAAAAAAAAAAACTCTTTCCCATGCCAACAACACCATGCCAAAGATTGGGGGGGGGCACATTTCCCCCATTTGCTACCAGAGCACTGCTGAAAAAAGTCCCCTTCAAACTTAATAAAGTTGTTTTGAGGGTAATTTCCATCAAGTCACAAATAAAATTGATTTTACTTACTCTTATTAATACATACATAAAAAACTGTCACATGAATCTCCAAGCAAGCCTCCACGTGGGGAATGAAAAAAAATTAACAAACAACATCAATTGTTAAAAAACCATAGGGCCTGTGGTAATTCCCCACAACTCTCAATCTCTCAAGACAATGCCATGAATCCTCACACACATCACCCACATCACTGAGGGACACTGCTTTACAAGACTCACATGCAATGCAGCAAGGGGCTCAGTCTTTGAACCCCTGGCTGCCACAATCGGCCTAAACTGTAACTTTTCTGTGCCCTTGTGCACCTTTGGAATACCAAAGATGCATGGAGTAACAGGATGTTTGACCATGAGATAATCAAACTCCACCTCTGTTATGTCACCTTGGAACAAAACATCTAACAAGAACAAATCAATTCTCCTGTAGGCAACATTAATTTCATTGATTGAAACCCTTGTATATGTACTTGTATCCTCAAGTATGACCATCATGGATGTAAAATAATCAATCTTATTCATTAAAACCATCCCCCCACCCTTATCTGGTCTCATACATCTAACGTTATTGGAAGATCTCAGTTCTTTAAGGACCAGCCTCTCTTGTGGGGTTAAATTATCCCTAGATGTATTTCTCCCACCACAAATCCTTCCAATCTCAAACTCCATCAGTTTTTCTAAAGCTGTAATTTCATTCAAACTGGGTGGGATGAAGGTACTTTTCCTTCTAAGTACTGGGACTGTGGAGTTACCATTCAATGAAAAAACATCCGTTTTGTCATGAAAATAAATTTCTAAATTCAGTCTCCTCATGAAAAGCTTTACATTAATCATAACTTGAGAAATATCCAACCTAAAATTTGGTACAAAACTAATACCTTTGGTAAACAATTGAAAATGCACATCCCCTACCTCCATGTCAGTATAGTTGTAGATAAAAAAACCACATTGTTTCAAAATTTTACAACCAACACACAATGCAGAATCAACTAAACTCGCATTGCTACCAATAACATCACTGTTAGTGCCCAAAATATCACAATCAAAGTCAGGCGTCAACTGCTCACATATGTCACCCATGGGTCCAGTATGTTTAACATTCAAAGCATCATCATCAGTTGCAATACAAGATAAATAATGAAAAAAACATATGCTCATCATAACATAACCCCCCCCCCCCATTCACACACACTAGTGCATCAATAGGATGTGGCTCAGAACAAACATCAGTTGGCTCATTGGTTGTTTAATCTATGATGTCACTAATTAATTTGAAGTAATTATTTAAATACTGTGTTTGTCTGAATTTGTACCGACTCTGAGGATGCTTTGTAAGGTGAAAGCGCTTAGTCGGTATTTGTGTGAAAAATAAACAACATTTTCTATGGTTTTGGCTTGTCCTGAATGTTTTTGGCAGTGGTTGCTGTGGTAGCTGTCTTTATCCCATGAAACCTTGATTGAAAGGATGCCAATAAAACAAAACACTGAGCAAAAATGACCTGAATTTCAAAAGGGTGAAATCTTCAACTATAATAGTTTTTTTGCAATGCAAACCACTGTGCACCATCCCATGTGGAGTTCAAGACCATTCCCGTGAACTTTTATTTATATATATATATATATATATATATATATATATATATATATATATATATATATATATATATATATATATATACATACATACATACATGCACAATCACTAACACCACAGTTATACAAACAATAAGAAGGCAGAAATCTCCCAAAAGAAATGAATCCCTGTCAGTATGATATATAAGTGTGCACTGGCAGTGGAAGTGATTTACTATGGAAACCAGTACTATGCATTCTATTCCTCAGTATTTTGTGATTCATGATCTTGACTCTCAAGCAATTTGCATATGATCAAGTTTGTGTGTGTGTGTGTGTGTGTGTGTGTGTGTGTGTGTGTGTGTGTGTGTGTGTGTGTGTGAGAGCTAGTGTGTGAGTGTATATGCATACATATATATATATATATATATATATATATATATATATATATATACCTCCTGGCAGTACCAATCAGTAGTATGCATGCAAATTAAGCTTACTGCAGCTCTCAGTGTGAAATAGTTCACAGCATTTATTTCTCACTAATGTTGAAGCCAAGATAACAAATACAGTTGTTTAAGGCACTTGATATTACCAGTATTACACTTTCATGTCAGGTATTTCCACAAGGATTACTCTCTTTATGAACCCATTTTAAAAAGGTGCAACCATTAAGAAGCACTTGTTAGGACTTGAACTGCACTTCAGTAGTATGTCTTTAGAACTTGTCATCCGCTTTTATCTGATTATGTCCTGTATTGTACATTGTTGCAGTGAATCCACGTTTACAATATTTATTTGCTTATTTTATCAGTAAAGATTATTACAGGATACCATTCCTATAAACATTTGGGACTCTTGGTGAAGTGTATCGCAACACAGATGCAATCAATTTTTTTCTGGAGCTTGCTCCCAGAATTTAATGCAATTCTGAAAGAGAAATACAAGCTTTTAAAAGTTAGGTTTTATGGTTAAAATGCCTTTATGACCTTATGATTTAAGGACATTTGTTTGACAAAAGGACAATAATTTCTGCACAGCTGCACCTCAACCAAATACAGCACTTGTTGATCTGCTAACAGTTCTCACATTCCACAAGTTCAGCATCTTGTGTAATGGGAATACTTTATTCTTGGTGTCTAATAAAGCTACAGATTCAGTTCTTGCACTGTTTAATCATCTTCTACATAACAAGTTACAGTGAATACCTTTTGCTTACTAATCTTGGACATCATAGTAGATTACTGAAAGCAAAGATCATGTGGCTGTATAGTTCTTTAATGGTACTAGAATCCGCCTGGGAACTATTGCAGCTCATATTCACATCCTAGACAGAGAAAGGTTATTCTGGTCTTGTGTCCCATAAACTGTATTGCTCAAATGTCTCCCCTTCCTTGATTACATTAGTTTATAGCCTAGAAGATAAAGCTCTTCCCTCACAAAGCATATCAGTAAAAATCAAATTCTGAATTTGCATTTGAGTTTAAGCCATTCTGACATGTTACTCAAAAATACATGTGGATAAGCAATGGCTTCAAAAGAATTTGCAGGCCTTGTGTGGCTTTGAGCTCTTTTTGATAGAAGCTTGGTAGGATGACATTCATATCTAAAATAGCCCTCATTACCCATCAGTTTGCAGTTATATTACTTATTTTGCCAGGATCTACTAGTTATTGTATCCAGAGTCTACACTGATAGCATCTCATATTCTTGTATCATTTAACTACAGCCTGTATTATCACCATTTTTTACTGTAATCTGTTATGTCCTTCTACCTTATACAAAAGTAAATTATTAAGCTATCCTGATTACTCATATCCTTTTGATTACACTGGGCATTATGGAATTTCTGTCAGCTCTTGACCCTTCTTGACCAGCTTGTTAGCTGTAGGCATTCTGAGGCATTGTAGCAACTGCCATATGCTTCCTGAAAACGCTTTATGGCTAGCTGCCATTGATTCCATTTGTCAGATGTGTAAGGAAGTTACTCTTGCATCTCAAAACCTATTTGATAGACAACATACATATATAACACAGAGTGTCTGCCCTATACCAGCTTATGCTAAGGTTTTAAACAGGTCACTGCATAGGCATCTCAGATGAAGGACTAAGAAACCCAAGGTATTTATTCTCACAGTAGTACCCCTACCTTCACTCTGCATGTTGATAGTCAGTACACATTCTTCTAAGAGTCCCAAGGGTGCAGACAATAAGCATCTAAAGCACATTGAGACTGCATCCACCCACAGTCATGTTTTCCCGAAATGTTTCTGTAGTTTCAGGCATATGTACACCGTCTTCACCAGGCTGAATAGGAATAGGGTTATGGTTAGCTGTCTTTCTATAGCCAAGATCTGTGATAGAATGAGGGCTCTTAGATCCCACCGTCCTGACACATATGATTACGTCCTAGTAGTAGCCCACATGGGGGTGAATATCCTTAGTTCTTCTACCCAGAGGGACATGCAAAAGGATATGTTTAATTTTTTGGTGTATGTGTCCAAGGTAAGAAAGACAAAGGTCATGAGAGGTATTTTGCCATCAACCAGAATGAGATTCAAAGACAAGACAGAGACAGCACTAAGAAAAATGATGTTAGGGAAACAGCAGGCTCAGATGATACCACAGCAGATATGGTCAAGAAAAATCTTGATGATTGGATGGGAGATAGGAAATTCACCCTGGGGGTCACTTCTGTGGCTCTGCTTGACAGTGGCACAGGAAAATAATTTTCTTGGGTGGCGAAAGCCAGGGTACCTTTGGCTAAGCTTATATAGGCCCTAGAGCCAATAGCCTAGTACCTACCTATGAACCTATGAGGATGTTGGGTAAGATGGGGAGAAAAGGCTCCTGCGGGTACTCATAGCAATATATAGAGAAAGGTGTATCCAAGATGACTGGAGAATAAGCATACTAATGCCAGTTTACTAGAACAAAGGGGACATCAACAACTGTAGTCAGTACAGATGTATCAAACTCCTGTCACATTGTATGACATTTCTGGAGAGGGTGATTGATAAACAAATATGAAGAGTAGTAGAAAGTAAGATGGGAGATGAGCAGTTCGGATTCGGATGAGGATGTAGTCCAACAAACCAATGTTTGCAGTGTGACAGATAATTGAGAAGAAGCTAGAGATGAGGAAAGAGTCTAGCTGGGCATTCCTAGGCTTGGAGAAAGCGTATGACAAGGTCCCAAGAAAGCTGATTTGGGCAGTCTTGCAGTGGTTTGAAGTCCCAATAACCCTGGTAGAATTAGTGCAGGCTCTGTGCAGTATTCAATCTCACAGAGGGGGTTCCCAGTGGGAGTGGGTGTGCTTTAGGGTTCAGCTCTGAGCCCACTGCTACTCATACTGGTGATCACTTCATCAGCAAACAGTTTGGAGGGGAGAGATCAACAAAGTTGCTGTACGCAAACAATGTGGAATTACAGGCAGGCTCTGAGCAAGAACTTCAGCAAAGGATATGAGAACGGAATAAAAAAATGAAGGCACATGGGATGAAACTGAGTACAAATAAGACAGTTGTAATAGCAGCAAATGGGGGAAATCAGAAGAAGTTGAAATTGAGATAAGAAGCGAAATAATGGGATAAGTTAACAGCTTCAAGTATCTGGGAGTCGTGATTGAGGAGAAGTCTGATTGAAGTGGTCAAAGCTAGAATCAGTGGGGCTGCAGCCAACTGGCACAGAGTGCCAGAGGTAGTGAGTGATGGAAGAATGCCAAGAAGCTGAAAAGTAAAGTGTGCAAAACAGTGGTGTGACCAGTCCTACTGTATGGTACAGAAGCCTGGGTATTAAAGGCAGAGCAGATGAGGAAGCTAGAACTGATGGAGATGAAATGCCTGAGATGGGTGGTAGGGTGCACACTGTGAGACAGATGATGAAATGAGGACATAAGAGCAGAAGCCAAAGTAGCTCCAACTGCAGTGAAGGTCAAAGAGAGCAGACTGTGGTGGTTTGGGCATGTGTGCAGAAAAGGAGAAGATAATCTGGTGAAGATGATTTTGGACAGACAAGAAGAAGGCAAGAGGAAATTAGGGCATCTGACAAAGAGATGGATGGATTGTGTGAGAGAAAACCTGCAAAAGTTAGGCATGACTGTCGAAGAAGGTAGGAGAGTGACACTCAATCAAGAGAGATGGTGACAGTTAACACAAGACCCTGATCACATGTAGAAAATGGGAAAAAGGGACTGGTGATTCATAGATTCATAGATTCATAGATTCTTACTAAGCTAACTGCCCTTGCGAGCCATTTTAAGCTTAGCCAATTATCCCTTGTGAGACTCAAACCTTGCACCTTGTGTTTGTAAGGCAAACACCTTAACCATTAGGCCACCCTCCCAACCCCTATGATGATGATGATTCAAAGACAATATAATTGAATTTACTAATTAGCTATATAGCTGGTATCATTTTAAGGAGATCAAGTATATGCAAGTTTGGGGGGAGCTGGCTTACAAGTCTTCTTACTTTGGCAGAGGTGATCCTCACCTCTTTTCCCAAGACATTCACATTTTCTCTAAAGCCCTTGCTGCCACCATATCTCCTTTTTAGGCAGAGGTCACCTACTGGACATTCCAACCTACTAAAGTCTAATTTGGAACACATTAAGGAAACTCCGCTCATTGCTAGTAGCCTTAACAAAATTGCCTCAACATGTAGCCCTGTCATATATGTGCAGCAACATAAATATTTGTTTTAAATGAATGAAAGCACTCCACCTATTCATGGATTTAGTGTCTAGCATGTCTTCAACCTATCAGCAGTTACATGTGCAAACAAGTATTTGTCAGGGATATCATCACATCAAGACTGATTTCATGGAAGTTTCCCCTCTAACAAGCTGCATTTGCTCAGAGGAAGCAGGCAGGGATGTCCTCTTTTCCATTTGTTATTTAGATCTGTTAGCAAAAAAAAAGATTAAAAATTCAAGGGAATAACTTGCATGGTAATCGAGAAAAGATAGCTTTATTTGTAGTAATGTAAATGTAAAGTAAATGACATTTTGGTGTTGAGGAACATTTTCAGACAGTTTAAAATCTTTTTGAGATATAAAATAAATGAAAAGGTAAAACAACTGATAAACTTTTTAAACTATATATCCACAAATGAATTGCTTCAGAAATAGCCATACATATTGGGACATGGTAAGATGAAGTACTTAGGTGTAAGGTTTAAACTGGATATTGTTATGTCAACTAAGAAAATGTGGGAAGAAACTAAACAAAAGATAATATAAAAACTTTGAAACTGAAAGTTCTTGCCTATGGATATGTATAGTAAGATGCAAGAAGAGAAACTGTTTGTAGTCCCTTTAGTCTTATATAGGGTCAAGCATAATCTTAATCAAACAGAGAAGTTGTGGATGACAATTATTACAGGGTTGATAGAATTTATTTGAAAGGGGAGGAGATGAAAAGTTATGTAGGTGTTCCTGATTTGAAAGGGTGTCAAGCGCTATAGGTACTGAGTTAAGACTTAAAACTCAAGCAGAAGGCTGTAAATCAAAGTGGAACAGAATAATAATGAAACAAAAGGTAGTTTGAGAAATAAAAAGAGACTAGAATTTTAGAAGTGTGTCCTTAAAAAGAATAGCAAGAACCATACAGAATATTCTCTTCATAAAGTAACAGAAAGTATACCAAGAACTACGCCAGTGTGGGAGTAGAGATAGGAGGTTCTACCAACAGAGTTGTTTACAAGTAGCAATAAAGTAAATAAGCAAGAGAGGGCTGGCATTTACTGGAGGAAATTAACAAAGGGAATAAGGTATTTTGGAGCAAATAACTTGGGGAAGAAGGTAATGGAGTGAGATCTGACTAGGTAGATGTTTGGTCTGCATGTAAGAGACTGCCTTTTCTTTGTGGGATTGATAACACAATATAGGCAAAGAGAAGGGACAGCAGAATGGTAAACGAATGAGCAGTTCTGGTAGAGTTTTTAGCTGAATTTAGAACAGAAGTTACTATTAAAAATAGATATTAGTGTGGTGGCTAAAATATTTCATTATAACTATAAGGATCAATCAGAGAAGGTTAGAAAAGGTTGTGAAAAGAGAATGGAAAGGCAATTTACTATGGGACAATGGGAATAAGTCTGTAAGGATGTCAAGTATACAATAAAGTCTGTAAAATTTAGGAGTTTTGAATGAAAGTGCATGTACTGGTATTTTGATACCAGCAGTAAACATGAGAATTTTTCCTTGGGTAGAAAGCAAATGCTGGAGGTGTGAGGTAATAGTGAACATGGTTTTTGGGAATGCGATGAGTTATTAGATTTTTACCACACAAGGTACAGCATTATCAAAATCATTCCCTATTAGGACATCTTCAGGGATATCCTCAAACATACTTACTTGCTTACTTCATTTTTCACCCTCCCAGTCAAGGTGAATTCTGGACAGAGACATTTGGAATGAGGTCTCTCCTAAAGCTTTGACTGGAGTGGACTACTCAAGCAAATACTGTTCCTCTTTAACCACTGCAGGCTTCATAATGGTCATGTCAGATTCTGTGCTGCATCTCTCTTAGCAGTGGCCTGTTTTCCATCCATTAAGATAGGATATAACCTCTTGTGATAGTTTGGTACCCTGGTTGTCTCCAGATAACTTACCACTGACATATTGTTATTCCCACCTGCTGTCCCCCCAACCTTTATTCCCCACCTTGCCTCTGTGGACAACTGTATGTTACATGGTCCCCCTGGTTACATTTAATACACTTAACCCTTGATCCTGGCTGTGTACCTGAAGTAGCGGCTTCCCCTATTACTAGTGGACTCTGTTGGGGTGGTTTAGGCTGCTCACCATGGGTTGTTTTATATTCATGTGCAGCACTGGGTATCCCTTTCCTGTGCAGTGATGCCCTGCTTGCTAAATAGAGATCCCCCTTTTTCCCCAGCTTATCTGCAGAGTTACACTCTCGGTCTGCCAATCAGATTCTCATGTCCTCATTCAAAGTGCTAAGGGCTTGTTCCCTCAACAAGAGGTCTGCCAGCCCCTCATAATTGGTGACCTGACACTCACTCACCCACCTATAAAAATAAGTGCATTTTCTGTAAGGTTCAGGTGTTAATTTAAAACATTCAAATAAACATTTATTTACCTTTTCATAGTTTAAATAATTAATATCGGACAATTTAGAAACAGCAGTCACAGCTTTACCATGGAGTAAGGGCAGTCAGGAACCCTACCCAGAGTCCTTGTTCAACATTATACTCTTTCACATATACGAATAAAACTATCAGAATTATCACCCTCTGTAAATTGTGGAAGAAATTTACTGACCTTATTTCTTCTGGGGTTCGGTTATTCTCTTCTCCATTACTGCCATGACCCTGGCGAAGAGTCAGCATCTCCCTCTCATGTTGACGCCGATTCTCATTTTCTTTGGCCTTCAAACACTGCTGTCTCCTCTCCTTTTTTCAACCTCCAAATGCAACATTCTCTCTGCTGATTGTAATGCCAAATGTTTGGCCTCCAGTTCAAGTCTCTTTAACTCCAGATGGATTTTTAAGTCCTCTGTGGAAAAGGTGAACTGTCCTGTTTCTGAAGTTTGCAAATCCCCATCATCAGACTGGTTATCCTCCTGGTTGTTGGTATGAGCTGGACTAAGGTTGAAACCATTTCCTCTTTAGTCAGGTTGACATGCACCAGTCCTTTGGCTTCATATACCTTGGCCAACTGGTTCAGTTTGTGATAATTCTGTGCTGACATCTTTACCTGCTTTCCCTGACTAAACTAAACTAACAAATACATATATATATATATATATATATATATATAGTGGTGCTGCGGTAGCGTTGTCACCTCACAGTTAGACGTTGCCCGTTCGATTCTCAGTTAGAGCGTCTTCTGTGTGTCGACATGCGTGAATAGGCGTTCCTTCATTGAAGGTTGTGTGTTAGGCCCGGCAAGCCAGCACATAAAAATCTACTGCCAATCATTAGCGGACCGGAGTTCTGCTGTGGTGACCTCTAACCGGGAAAAGCCGAAAGACACAAACAAACAAACAAATATATATATATATATATATATATATATATATATATATATATATATATATATATAAATAAATAAATAAAACAAAACTGTTGTGAAATGGTGAAATGAAAGTCTGAATGTTTACCTTGGGGCTGCTGAGAGGCACAGCTGTAGTGACAACTATCTACAGGCTACAGAAGTTCAATTAATATCAACATCACTGCCACCAATATGTGACATCCCCTCTCTGGGTCAGTAATCAATGAGCCTGAATCCTCACCCCTGACACTGTAGAGCAGGAGTGGGCAATTAATTTTCCTAAGGGGCCTCTGAGAAACTGGGACTGTTTTGGAAGGCTGGACCAATGATGCTCCCCTTGCACCTCCCAAAACCCTGCCCATTTACTCCCCTCTCCCACCCTTTTTCCTGTCCTGTCAGCAGCCCCCTCCCCAGCCATTCCAGTGTTCCTTTACTTGGCTGTTTCTCTTCAGTTACTGTAAACACTTTTCAAACCTGTCAGTGTGCATACTATTTTCTTGTTTACTTCTACAATGATTACAGATATTGAAATAAAATAGAAAAACACTAATAGCCATTTGCTAAACAAACAATACAGGCTTGCAATGAAAACAGACTTGGCATGAGCAGTAAACGTCTCTGCCCTTGAAACTCACATTCACTGAAATGGCATTAAACCCACATTCAAAGAAAATGCACCTGGCCAGTGGAGGATTAAGTTTATCTTTGGGCCGTTTTCAAACCATAGGCTCCTTGCACACATTTTTAGGGCAATGCATACATGTATGTGTTCTTTGATTCACCTTCCTGATTGTATTAAATTGTATTCCAGCACCTCTTGTCAGAATTTGTTTTAAATTTGTAGTTTTGAACATTCTTCCATTAATGAAACAAAATGTATGAACCAATAATGACAGAACTACCCATTGCAGAAAATTTTAACCATAAAAGACCACTCAGACATCTGTCATTAAAATTCACCAATATCAGTTAATAAGCACAATCTCTGCAGAAGCAAAAGTCATCAGAATAATTCCACATTAATGAGATCTGTAACTAATGAAGAGTTTGCTACTGGCAAAAAACTCTATTTTTCAATGTTTCATCTGCAAATTCAGTGCCTGCTGCCCTTGAAGAATTAATTACATATGTACCATTAAAAATGATAAGCTGGTAATACTGCAATAAGGAATGACTAATAGACAAGTTCATAGTTATTAGGCATCTCATAAAAAGGAGGACACACACAGGAGTGAAGAACCCTTATCCCCCTTAAAATGCACCAAATAATCAGCAACCGAAAAGGCACTCCAATACCAGCACTCCTTCTATTCTGCGTGATGTAGCAGTAGAATCCACAGCCTTCTGCACCAAAGGCAATTATGCCACTAACACTGCTTTCAAATTCTGCTGCATAAACAGTGATTGCATTTTGCTAAACAAAACAGTTGCATATTGAAAACAGACATAGCATGAGCAACAGTAAACTTCTCTTCTATTGAAACTCACAAGTCTATGAAAATGCACTGAAGCTCAAAGTTCCCTGAAAATGCACTGAAACTCAAGCTCACAATTCCATCAGCATTCTGGCAGTTGGTGTAGGCCACAGGATTCAGGCTCTTGTGCCTATTGAAACTCATAATTCCTTCAGCAGTCTTGTAGCTGGTATAGAGGATTCAGGCTTGTGTCTCCTGTAACCAAATTACAGGGTGAAGCCTGATCAAGTTGACTAACCTGCCCCCCCCCAAGCTAGGGCATTATATATCATACATCTCAACCTCTCAGTACAATAAATCTGGACAAAGGCTAAAATAATGTGGGACAAAGGCCCAAAAATAGGGATAGATTTTAAATATTGCTCTTACAGACTTAGAAAGTTGCTAGAAAGAAAGTTGCTAGAATAACAGGATTTGTCTTAACAGGCATTTTCTGAAGGAAATGAAGTCTGAAATTCAGATGTATCAGTCCTCAGTGATTTGCCATAAAACCACAAATTTTATGAGGAATAGGCCAACAATATGAGGCAAAAATCTAGACAAAGCCTAAAATAATGGACACACACTTGCCCAAAAATAGGGATAGATTTTAATTGTTGCTCTTTTTAACTCAGAAATTTGATAGCTAGAATAACAGGATTTGTGTTAGCATGCATTTACAGAAGATTATGAAGTCTGAAACTCATATGTATGTCATTATTAGTGACTTCAGTCCTCCATGAATTACCAGAAAAAGACAAATGTTATGAGAAACAGATCAAAACTATAAGGTTAAATCTGGACAGTTGAGAGGCGCGCACATGCACACACACACACACACACACACACACACACACACACACACACACACACACACACACACACACCTACCTTCTCTGCTCTCACACAGCAACACACACATGCACACACCTACTTTCTCACATAGCAGCAAACACTTTCTCTCTCACACAGCAAAGAATGGCTAGTTTAAATTTTACACACATACACACCTTCTCTCTTATGCAGCAACACACAACACACTTTATCCCTCATAGGAAAAATACAGCTAGTTTAAATTACACACACACACTCACTTTCTCTCTAGTTTAAATTGCAGAATGGAACTACTAGTTTAAATTACTCATGCTCTCGCATGCTCTCGCACATGAACAGAACGTCTAGTTTAAATTACATATACACACACACACACACACACACACACACACACACACACACACACACACACACACACACACACACACACACACACACACACTTTCTATCTCTAATTTACATACATACACACACACAGACACACTTAACTTTTGTCTTATGGAATCAGCTTAGTTTAAATTCCGTTTGCAATTGTAGAATGTGTTTACTTTCACATTTTTTCTTTAAATATCTTATTAAAATAAATGTTTAAGGCTCCTGTGGATCCAGCTCTGAGGGCCGGTCAGGGACAGCCAAAGGACCAGAAGTGGCCCTGGGGCCATACAATGCCCAGGTCAGCTGTAGAGGGACCTTCACTTGGAAGAAAAATGGAGCCATCTAGTATATCCAGATGGAGCTCTCCGAGTCAAGCACAGTTTTCCTTAAGAGCACACAGGGAACACTTTCAGCCCGGGGTCTGGATTTCTCTATCTGTCTCCCTCCAGGTCCCCAATAAGACTCCTCACTGGCCCAGCTATAAAATTGATACTTCAGCCAAATTTCCTAGCCAAGTTATCCAGCACCCTTTCTGTGAAACCAGTGCTTTGTGTCCCTGCTCCTAGCTGACACACACACATACACACACACACACACACATACACACACACACACACACACACACACACACACACACACACACACAAACACACACACACACACACACACACACACACACACACACACACACACACACACACACACACACACACACACACACACACACACCTGGGAAAGGCTGGCAAAGATTTACTAGCTATGCCCCCTTCTGCCCAAACTATAAGGTAGTTACACCACCACCAGACACTTCAAAGCCAGCTACTCTAAGGCTCTTACAAGGGTACCCAATTATATTCAGTGAAATTAATATTAATACAAATAGTAATGTTGACCAAACAGCCAGTCTTCAGGAGTGGCCACAGTGTCACCAATATATATAAGTACTCTCAAAGGTTGAAATATTCTCTAAAGGAGCAGCCGCAGTGAAAATTTTAAATATATGTAGTAATAAATAATAAAATAGCATGAAAATATGAAATATCTATTTACAGTAAATACCAGAGTTTCAATCACAGTCAGTATTAAAAATAACACAGGTGGAAAGATTCACACAGTTACAGAAAAGCAATGCGTAACTATTCTCATTATCTTTTCCTGACTGGTCTAGAGAATTACTGTTCTAACTTACTTAATAGAGCAAGGCATTATGAAGTAGGTGAGGGATTCTTTTATGTCAGGTCCAAAAAACAGACTGCCCTGAGATGTCTATCTCACCCAATATTAAACCATTATTTCTGTACAGAATGACATCATATACATGTGGTCGTCTGACTTCTGGTTCCCATGTAACTCCCCCACCCCATTGCTTGACATTGCCAAACTTTAGCAATAATGCACAGACAAGAGCATTGCTCAGATCTGCTGCAGCTTCTGGAACTCATTAAAAAATGACAAATTTCTACTCCTCTTACAGAACCATATTTCTTACAGACATTGCATCTCTGGCTTCATTCAAAACTGTGAGATAACATCTTTATAGCCTAGGTCCTGTTAACACACACACACACACACACACACACACACACACACACACACACACACATATATATATATATATATATACACACACACACACACACACACACACACACACACACACACACACACACACACACACACACATACAGTTACAATACAGTCAGGACCCACTGTTAGTACATTTTTAACACAAGCAACTTTACAAATACATTTTCACCACAAGCAGCTGTACAAATCAGTTTGATATTCAAATAACATATAATTCCTTACTAAATTCCAGCTAGCTGTGCTGGCATATGTTACACATCCACTGACCTACTTCTCCTGGCATAGCTGACAATACCTCACATCATCACGCCCACCAGCATTACTAAGGGGTTATTTGGTACATATCATATTAAAAATCAGTTGGCATAACGTGACCATTTAGTATAATAGTTAAGGTCTTCCCCTTTCATGCACAAGGTACAATGTTCAATCCTGACCTCTGGCCAAAATCTGTTTGGAGTTTGCATGTTCTCCTTGTGTCTCTGTGGGGTTCTTCCCACTTCTGAAAAACATGATGAGTGTTTCCACTTTAAATTGTCCAAAGAATGGAGCTTTGGGCAGCAGTACAGATTCTACATGGTGCCCCACAAGGGGAAAAGTTGTATAAACCAGCTGTCTGGGGCATCTACTGTGGTGCACAGTATCCTCATGATGGGCAGGAATAGCCTCTTGATAGTGTAAAATACAGCTGTTGGTAATTCAGTCATGTTGACTAATGTCGCCAAATGGGCATTGGTATTTGCTGGTGATAAGTGGGTTGAGGAGAGGCCATTTTGGACTTCTGTCTGGCAATTGGCTTGATAGTAGCGAACACATGGTTCAGAGTGGGCCAACATGGAACTCGAGTGGACTTCCTCCTAGTAAGGAAAAGGCATTGTGGTAGAATCAGTGATTGCAAAGTCATCCCCAGTGAAACAGTTGACACACAGTACAAACCACCAGTTGCCACAATCAGCTGCAACCAGAGAGTGTCTAAGGTCAATAGAGACCAGGATGAAGACCTGGAAGTTGACTGGAGAGAAAGCACAACAGGTCAAAAATTTCTCAGGGCTCTAGCACCTCAAGAAGAGGAGGAAATAAGTGGAGTTGAAGAAGAATAGCAGAGCCTCCAAACAGCATGTGTGAGAACTAAAGAACAGAACTAAAGATGCAGCTGAGCCAGGTATGAGAATAAGCTACATAAGGAAAGATGGTGGTGGAATGCAGAAGTCCAGGAAGTCATCAAAGGAAAGAAGGAGTGCAGGAAGATGGACGGGGTTAGGAAGGAATACTGGCTGGCTAGCAAAGAAGCTAAGAAAGGAGTTGTAGTAGCAAAGAACAAGGCATTGGAGGCACTGTTCCACCTTCTGGAAAGTAAGTTAGTAGATGGCAAAGACAGAAAAATAAATATGATCGTCAGACACCCTTCATAAGGGATATCAGTAACTACTCGCACACCAGTCCACAGGACATCAAAGGCAGATGGAAGGAATACTTCCAGCAGCTTCTGAATGAAGAAAACCCCACAGAAGCTGTACTTCCTCAGACACAGCCTAGGCTGAGAGAAGAGGAGGAGCCCACCATAGAAGAAATAAAAACAGCGCTTTGGAAAAAGAAGTCAGGGAAAGCAGCAGGCTCAGATAAGGTCATAGCAGATATAATAAAGATGCTAAGTGAGATGGGGAGAAATGGCTTCTGAGGGTACTCATAGCAGCCTGGAGAGAAAGGTATATTCCAACTGACTGGAGAATAAGCATACTGCTGGTATACAAGAAAAAAGTGGCATTCACAACTTTGTGCAGTACGAGGTATCAAACTCTTGTCACATTATGTTGAAGTTCTGGTGAGGGTGACTGATAAATGAATACACAGAGTAGTAGAAAGTAAGATGGGAGATGAGCAGTTTGGATTCAGATCAGGATGTAGCACAACTGACCTGATGTTTGCAGTGAGACAGATAGCTGAGAAGAAGCTAGAAATGAGGAAAGGGTGCAACTGGGCATTCATAGACTTGAAGAAAGCATATGACAAGGTCCCCAGAAAGCTGAATTAGGCAGTCCTGCAGTGGTGCAAAGTCCCAGAAACACTGGTAGAATTAGTGCAAGCTATGTACAAGGAACCAATGACTCATATACAAACAGTACTTGGTCTCACAGCGGTTCTTATTGGTTGGGAGTGGGTGTGCATCAAGGTTCAGCTGTAAGCCAACTGCTGTTCATACTAGTGATGGATTACATTAACAAACAAGTCAGAGGGGACAGATCAACTAAGTTGCTGTTCGCAGACAATATGGTATTACAGGCAGACTGTGAGCAAGAACTTCAGCAAAGGATAGAGGAATAGAATGCAAAACTGAAGGCCCATAGGAAGAAATTGAGTACAGTTAAGACATTTGTAATAGTGGCAAATGGTGGAGTTGAGAAGACATTGAGAACTCAGATAGAAGGAAAAATAGTGGAACAGGTTAACAGCTTCATGTATCTGGGAGGGGTGGTTGAGGAGAAGGGAAGTCTGAATGAAGAGGTCAAAGCTAAAATTAGAGGGACTGCAACCAAGTGGCACAGAGCATCAGCTGTAGTATATGACAGAAGAATGCCAAAGAAGCTGAAAAGTAGGGTATACAAAACAGTGGTGTGACCAGTACTACTGAAACCTGGGCAGTAAAGGCAGAGCAGTTCAAGAAGCTAGAGGTGATGGAGATGAAGTGCCTGAGATGGGTTGTAGGATGCACACTGTGGGACAGACAAAGAAATGAGGACATAAGAGTAGAAGCCAAAGTAGTTTTGACTGCAGAAAAGATAAAAGAGAACAGATTATGGTGGTTCATGCACATGTACAGAAAAGCAGACAATCTGGTGGCGATGATTTGGGACAGACATGAAGAAGACAAGAGGAAATGAGGGTGTTTAGCAAAGAGGTGGAAGGATTTTGTGAAAGAAGACCTGCAGCAGTCAGGCATGATGTCAAAGAAGGCAGGAGAGTACATTGAATAGAGATGGTGACAGTTGACATGACACCCTGACCCCATGTAGAAAAATGGGAAAAAAGGGGATTGATGATGATGATGACGATTTGGTACATATCCTAGCTAAAATTGCAAATTATGTATGCCAGTAGGTGATCACTAATGCTGATCTTTTCTATGTTAGCATAGAAGGCAGTATATTTTTAAAACATTGCAACAAGGAGATTATTAGTAAAGGCAGATATAGTTATAATACATCTGGAGTTGCTTACATTGTTACCTGCAATTCCTGTGAGAGCTTCAGTGTGGGTACAATCACTAGGAAGCTGTCACATAGAATAATCAGACATGGTTTAGATATCAAAAACAAACATTTTAGTAATGCTTTAGTGAAGCATGTTACATATTGCTCTAATTTTAAACATTTTCCTTTTTGTGCTTGATCATGTAAATGTTACAGTGTTGTCAGGGAATGTAAATAATGAACTTGAAGTCAGGGACCTTAAATTGCAACTCACATTGGTGGCTGATAAGATATCAGGTCTCATTGGTATGATTAATATTAAATGTATTTTGATATTAAGGAGGTTGTAATTTTATAATGTTTTCTTTTATTTACGCCAGAATACAAAGGTATTTATCCATTTTATTATTATAATTTTTTAAGTAATTATTCATTTATGCTAGGAAACACGTCAGCCAGTTAGTCATGTGACACTTTCTAAAGATATTTTTTGGATGGGTGTTAATGAAAGTGCTTAATTTTCTAATCGGTCGTTTTTCTTTTGGCTCTTCAAGTGCTGTTTAGTATTTTTCTTTGTTACTGGCACTTTTTGGGTTTTTGTCATCATTTTTTGAGTTTGCAGTATGCTAAGCCTGATGTCACCATTCCTAAGCATAACATATCCCGAGAGTTGAGGAGGGATCCTTATTTGTTCAAATAATTTCTGCTAGATAGCATTAGGTAATCAACTTTTGGGGGTCTGGCAATAGCCTGATGAGTCAATTGAGAGACTTCATCTTGAACACATTTCTTCCTGTTATCCAGCTGGCTCTCTATCTGATGAATCTTAAAAATCTTAGAAGTGAGGCCTTTTTATACTGGAGGCTATGTCTTGCACATCCAAATGCCTGACAATGTAAGCTTCATAATCTTTAGACTGCACTATGCACAACACTGAACTCTGGTTCATTTTGGAAACGAAGATATTTGGCATATGTTATATATCTTATCAGTTGTGTAATGCAGGAAACTGGTAATTGTGAATAATAATCTAGTGTTTAAATCTATAGAAAGTCTGTTTTTCAAGTATAGTTTACTTTTCATGTGATTTCAGATCTGGTTTAGCTTATTATATATGTCCTTTGTATTATTATAAATGTTGCATCAATTTAATGCAGTTTTTTTGTGTTTTACTGTCACCTTTCTCATTCAGCCCCTTTTAATTATTTTAAAATTTAGCACTTCCTCTTTAAGACCTATCTCTCGTCATGCTTGAGGCATACTCACAACAATGAATGGTTAAAAATGAATGCATTTTGGTAAGAATTATTGCACCAACTCAATTGCTAGGCCATGCATTCACATGCCTGCATGGATATTTATATTTTATGCATTTTTTTTCCATGTGTCACTTTTTTCCCTTAACAACATGTCACAGATTCTCTTGCAGCTGTGTAGCAGTGCACAACTTATTATGCATACCCTATAATCCACATACAACAACACAATATAGGAGCCACAGACAGGAGTCACACAAAACAGGCTGTATCCTTTTCCTAGAAACAGATGCAAGACACCCTGTATTAGAACATATGCCGAGCTCATTCATGGATAACTTATTAGTGTTAATTGTTGACCTGCGGATCCTGCAGTTAGTTGATGGTTCTCTCACCTACTCTGGGGTTCACAGGGAAGGAATCACAATTTCAGAGTCTATTGTGGAAAAGATGCAGCTACTGGCTACAAAGGGGCAGAAGGTCGCTTGCTGAATATATGCACTAGTCCTCCCTATTCACGTAAGTATGACACATAGCTAAGGTTTTACAGACAACAAATTCTCTCATTAGTTCAGATTAGCTTATCTTTCTTAATGATGATTCAGCTACACAGGCTTCACTATGTGTGCAAATTTTTAGCTTACTGTTTTAAATGTCCTTGTTATGTAGATTATCTCTTTAAGAAATTCAATAAACAGTTCATAATGACAAAAAAGCAGACTCTTGCTATATTCAAGTTCCTGTGCAACTAATTTATGCTGGAGAGGCAGTTATCAACCTAGCCCTATCATTTAAGTGAAAAATTACAATATCTGCTAGGTATAACCAAATATTGAAATTGTGTATTCTTGGCAATGATGCATTGTTTACTTAAATGTGTGGAGGAGAGCTGTATGGTGAAATATATGGATATTTATGTGCATATTTTAGGGTTGAGTGACAGCCCACCAATACTTAGCACCCAGTCAGCAGTCTAGAGTTGAGGACAAACATTTGTAGTGCAGTAATTTTTATGCCGTTTGTCTGACACATGAGAAGTTAATTGTGCAGGCCAAGGCTAGCCAAAGTACTAGGGGAGATCTATATTTTACTATGTCAGCAATCTGTTGCTTTTAAAGTTACAAACTATATAATTCAGTCATCATAATGCATAACAAATCAGTGGGTGGAGGAGTCTTACATTGATTAAACTGCTCCTAAATACCTCAGTGAGTGGAGGGGGCTTACATTGATTAAACTGCTCCTAAATGCCTCAGTGAGTGAAGGGGGCTTACATTGTTTAAACTGCTCCTACTGCAATTGCGACAGTATGTCCTGCTATCTGATTTCTCTACAAGTGACAGGACAGACTTCCTGTGTACACATGCAACCCATTGCTGACTCAGTCTGATTTCTGTACAAGTGATGGGACAGCCTACCTGTGTACACATGCAACCCATTGCTGATTCAAAGATCTTATGCCACAGAGGGCTGTATTAAAATTTTAATATAGTAAAATGTTATTTTTGCAAAATATGTAACTCACTGGAGATTTCATTAACATGTATACAGTGCAGCAGCAATGTCTGCCACTGTATTGTTGCCAGCATATTGTGTTTGCAGTCATACCTTTGCTATAATGCACTTTCATTTTGAAAGCGTAGCACCATACTGACACACAACATATACAGAGTACATGCAGTTTCTTGTGGTGCAATGTGCACTTCAAAATAATAACAGTGATTCATTTTAAACAAATATGTAAAACATTTATAATGTACACAAAATGTACACTATGGCACAGCAATACCTGCTCTATTTATGGACCTGTGGGATTTGATAGCACGGCAGTGCTCAGCTATCATTCATCTGCAGAGCTGTCCTTGGCTGTATGCTTGACACCTTCTTAAGAGATAAGTCACTTAATTACACCTGCCTCACATTGAAGTTACACTGTAGAATAACACCTGCAGTACAATGTAAAGTAATTATATTAAAATGCCATAAAATATACAGAATGAGCATTATTTCATACCAGTATAATGATGCTCATTTTGTGATTTTCTCTTGGACTGAACTAGATAAATGCAAGTTGCATACTGTGTTATGTGGCCTGGTTAGACAAAACAAAGACTATTTCCTCACCCTAAGACTTGCTCTCTCCCCAATTTTAAACTCATAAATATACTAAATATTTTTCTGTTGCTTTTGTGGCCTTAAAAAGTGGCTCCATGGGTAAATGAAATGGGTAGGATAAGAGGAGACACTCTTTACATACAACAGACCACAGAAGCAATGATTCATACTGAAGCTGTTTATAGTGGAACTGACCAGCAATGCTTAATATGCTTTGAAATACTTATATAACAACAATAATAATCTTAGTAATAATTAAGATTTTTGCTGTAATCTGTTTAACTCTAATGTTGATACTCAGCTTTGCCTGCAGTTTTTTCTGAGTTAGTGAACAGTAGCAGTCAATATGCTCATCATTTGGCTGAACTGTTGTTTTTGCTAGTAGAATTATATTTTTATATTATATTTACTGATTAGTTAAGAAGTCTCTCTTTCTGTCATGCAATGAAATAAATCTGTTAAGCTATGAACCAGTTCTATAGCACGAACTTTGCAGAGGGTCAGTGAGAATCCGATACCCTATTACAAATATGTTCTTGTACAACTATGAGTACTTTATGAATATAAATAGGTCTGCCAAGCATTTCTTGTAACTTAGGATGTAAAACTGGAGGATGATACAGACTGAAAGACGGATTTACCTCTAATTTGGATTGGGAGGGGCTCTTCATTCATGGTAACCACACAGTAACTTTTTGAATTCAGAGACTGTCCTAAGATAGTGTTCCAGCATGGAGACATGCAGCACCACATCAGCTGTCTCTGAGAACTTGGTACATGTAAATGAGGCTGTCTGGGGGAGAAGCATATGCTTATTAGCCATGTGTCACCCCCGGCACCTCCAGAAATGCATTTAAGCACTGAGTGATTCACGAAATTGCTCAAATGTATAGATCTGCACAGCCACCCCTATCACTTTATGGTAGTGAACATAGCCAAAAGGTCATATTCAGCCATTGCTGAAGTAGTAAGTATTGGGGATTTTAGTGGTAAGGTAGGGTCAGGAGGTGTATCAGTGAGTGTATGTGAAGGGTTGCACATGTGAGAGAGAAAGAGAGAGAGAGTGTGTGTGTATGTTTGTGTGTGTGTGGGGGGGGTGGAATGGCTGTCATGCTTCCACACACTCCTATACTAACAAGCATAATTTACAGCATTTGGTGGGGGAACTACTAGCCCCCATGGAGTAGTACATAAGATGTGTGCCATAATGGCACTCAAAACAGTACAAGGATCTGGGGATGGGAGGGAACACTAGACACCAGGGATTATTACTCCTCCATCCTAATGGCCTTAAATACAGTAGGGGATCCGGGTGGGGAAAACACTAGACACCAGGACACCAGGGATGTGGTGGGCAGACAACTTGGGGACAGGAAACATTGAGGACATGCAGACAGCTCATGAGTGGAGATAAGAACTGTGGTGTGTGTATGTTTGTGTGTGTATGTGTGTGTGTGTGTGTGTGTGTGTGTGTGTGTGTGTGTGTGTGTGTGTGTGTGTGTGTGTGTGTGTGTGTGTGTGTGTGTGTGTGTGAGAGACTGTGTTTGTGTGCATTTATTTGTGTATTTGTGTTTGAATATAGTCCCATATTACTAGCCCACTCCCACATTTTCTAAAGCCGAAATACTAATACCCTACTTGAAAATGAATAGCAGCAAAAGCATCTGCATTAGAGTCACATGTATCCCCCAGGTAAAAATATACCAATACTTGAAGAAATACTAGCCTGGTCATCCAAATATATAGAGAATGAAACAATCATACTTGGTGATGTGACTATTAACCGGTTATACATCATACATCATCACCCAAAAAACAGTATCAACCTATTTAAGTACATCCAACTTATTACTACCATAACCAGACCCAACAAAAATAAGAGCTCAATATTAGGGTCTGTATTAAATCATCGAAAACCCTCTTTGATGAATGGCATTTCATTAGAAATGCCGTTTATCGAATTCTGCTCTTGTGGGGTGCTGTGCCCCCAACACCCCCCGCTAATTATATAAACCCACTCCAAGACTGCACTATAATGAGGAAAGGGCAAATTTTCCAATCTTCACTGTATTGTGATCTCAATATGAACAGTTCAATGAACGGAATATTCAATATAAGTGCACCAAAAATGCTGTGTGCTGCACTGAATTTTCGATGGTCTAATATAGACCCAATATTAGACTAGGTCCTTGTCTCAGACCCTAGTAAAATCTCCTCCTCTGGCACTCTGCCTACCAGCATTAGTGAGCACCTACCGGCATACATAATTCACAAACAAACTCAAATGCTTAATATACACCACTATAGGCATAGCAGAGACCTGTCTCACTTCTGCTGAATTACTTTTAACGATACCCTATGAAATATCACCTGGCATCCTCTTAAAGTCCTACCACTGAATAATGCTGTTAAATACTAGACAATCTTACTCCTCTCTGGCATAGGAGAGTGAAAGCCAGCCAAGCCAGTTGGCTTACCAAATCCACTAAACAGCTTATGAAACCTAGGGATAAGGCTTGGAAATTATGGTATACAAGTAAAAACCCTGCAGACTTCACTCAGTACAAACAACTGCATAATCAAGGAAAGTGACTAGTCATCAAAAACCAACAAGACTACTACATTACTCTGCAAAACGACCATATGCAAAATCCTAAAAAGTTCTGGAGGTCCATAAACTCTCTATTATACCCAGGAAAAATAGATAATCCCTCCCCTGATCCAGACGTGGCCCCAGATGAAGCTACTTCACTTTTTAACTCATTCTTTTAAAACAGTATAGTCAACCTCACTGCCAACTTCTCCCATGCTTACACTTATTAAGGGTATCAGAACTTGTCAGAGATTTGGGCTGCATGGCTAAGCTTAAAAAGGTCTTTGTGGTCATTAGCCTAATAAACAGATATGAACCTATGAAATAATCAACCCACTGACCCCAGACCTATCTGCTACAACAAGATCAAACATCCCTCTTGTATCCATACATTCCTCCACCATAAAAAAGTCCTGCTTAAACTAAAACCTGGATCAAATGCTCTAGATAACTCACCACCAGAATTCCTCCAAAAATCAGCAGACACTGTAGCCTATCCCATTAGAATACTACTAAATGGATACATTCAAGAGTTCTTCATTCCCACCATCTGGAAAAAGGCATTTATCTTCCCTCTCCACTAAGGTGGAAACAATAATGATATATCTAACTTACGTCCAATTGCCATCCTCTATCCCATCTCCAAAATTCTGGAAAAATGTATCCATAGCCAACTACTTAACTACCTACTACACCACAACCTCTTCTCCCCAATGCAACATGGGTTTAGGCCTAGTCATAGAATCACCATTGCTCCTATATCTTTCCTGGACACAGTCAGCCATGCTTGAGACTCAGGATACCTTGTCTCCTCACTATTTCTTGACCTTTCCAAAGCACTCAATGCTGTCTCCCAACCAATTCTTCTGCCCAAACTCTCCAATTTAGGCATATTTTCCCCTACCCTAGGCTGTTTTTTAAACTACCTTACAGATAGATAACAAGCAACGATATGGCACCAATCCCTCTCTCCTTTCCTCAACATCAATATTGGAGTCCCACAAAGGTCTATATTAGGTCCACTGCTCTTCAGCATTTTCATTAATGATTTCCATACCAGCATACCCCATGCTAATGTCATCCAATATGCAGATGACTCCACCATCATCTGCATGGCCAAGTCTACTTCAGAACTACTTACACTCACCCAAATTGCCTTCACCTCCACTGAAACCTGGATGTATAATAACCATTTAGCCCTAAATGCTAATAAATGCTAATAAAATCAAACCCATGTTATTCACCTTCCAAAAAACAATACCCCTAACCAACAATGAATTTAGCATTAACTCACTCAACACTTGCCTCAAAGTAGTCCCATATACCAAACTTCTAGGGGTCATCATACGCGAACACCTAACTTTCGACCAGCATATCAACAAAACATCAAAAAACACATCAGAAATTAGGCATCCTGTACAGGCAAAAACACTTCCTCCCTTGCCTCTTCTTTTCTACTTCCATCTTTGCTCTATGGTGCACCTCTCCTTACTAATATACAACCCTGTCTTAAATCCAAACTGGACTCATGCTACAATAAAATAGCAAAACTTGTAACCAGCGCCTAACAATCTTCCCACCACTGTGTATCACTCTAGTGTCTAAACTGGCTAGAACTTCCCCAACATCTAGCATACCTGCAACTAACCACAGCTTATTAGCTAATCTATAAGTCTTCTAGTTGTCCTGCCCTCTCCTCTCTGCTCACCATGTATCACCCAAATAGACCTCTGCAATCAAGCAATCAGATGCTCCTTAAATAGCAAAACCTAACCTTTCTGCCTGTCAAATGCATTACCCATATGCTATAGCAAAACTATGGAATGATGTCTCTCCTTCACTACTAGCAATCATGAATGCTTTAAGACTTCGCCAAAACAATACCGGTACTCCCATTGGCTATGTTCATAGGTTCATAGGTTCATAGATCAGTACTAGGCTAACTGCCCTTATGAGCCATTTTAAGCCTAGACAATTATCCCTTGGGAGACTCGAACCCTGCACCTTGTGTTTGTAAGGCAAACACTTTAACCATTAGGCCACCCTCCCAACCCTAAAATGCATTGAAGCTTTCCTGACTGGGAATCAAACCTGGGCTGTGGTTGTGAGAATGCTGAATCCTAACCACTAGACCACTAGGGACTCCTCTGTACAGGCACAAACACTTCCTCACCTATGCAGCAAGACTATCCCTTGCCTCTTCCTTTCTACTTCCATCTTTGCTCTATGGTGCACCTCTCCTTACTAATATACAATCCTGTCTTAAATCCAAACTGGACTCATGCTGGACTCCCATGTACATGCACCAGCACTGATTATAAAAATCCACCTCAACTTGTACTCCTCATCTGTATATATATCATAACCACTCTACTCCCATGTACTCACCTTACCCAACATTCCTTTTCCTTATAATACCTACTCCTTTGTATCAGACGTACACCTATCACATCTCCCTTAGTACCTCCTTCCCAGCCCTACCCAGCACCTTTCTCTCCCTATGCTTCCTTCACTTACTCTCCTCCCATTCTCCCTTCTAATTTCATCCTTTTTATGTCTTATTCAATTAACTGTTCAACAGAACTCAGGTCTTCAACAATACCTTAGACAATGTGTGTATATATACTACAGATGCCATCTCTACCTAGATAATGGAAACCTAACATATAAAACTCTTAACAAGTTTGTATTATCCATTGTATGTAAATGCCTGCCTACCAATATTTAACTACTTTTATGTATATTATGCGTCTCCTTGGGACTTTCAGTTACTGTACTTTGTAAATAATGTGTGATTGTTAGTTTGCATTGGAACTTTTCCTCCAAGCCTCCACTGAAAATGGGCTTTATGTCCAGTCGGACCTTCCTAGCGAACAAAGGTCAAATAAACAAATAAATAAACAAATGAATAACAATGAAAATTCAAGATGCAACTACTTATTTGTTCTTTGAGAGTTGGATCCCAAATCAGTTTTGTTTTATAGATAATTATATCAGTAACATTCCCTGAAAGATTTATGAGTAAATATTGATCCATGCTGGAGACACAGACTTTTAAATGAAAGAGCAAAAATAGTCAAAAACAAAGAGTAGTCTTAGGACTGACAGTCTGACAATGTTCAGCTCTAAAAGGGATACAAATGCCATCAGTCGATGCTGTTGCATCTATTACAATGATGACATTTTTGTGTACATTTTTCTTTTGAGTTTTCTGTGATTTATCTGAAGTTGT